>NC_061852.1:31681486-31683986 GCF_019202785.1 Penaeus chinensis | reverse complement strand
TTTATCATGATTATCATTATTATAATATTACCACCATTATCATTGCTATTGATATTATTATTATCATTATGAACATCATTATCATTATTATTGATATTACCACTGTTACAATTTTTATGAATATTATCATTTTCAACATCATTATCATTATTTTTACTGTTATTTGTGTTGATAATATTATCAATATTGTTATTATCATCATTATAACTACAACTATTACAGCTACTGCTACTATACTACTAATATCGTGATTACTGTCATTATCATTATAATTACTATCACCATTATCATTATTCATAGTTACTATCAGTTTCCCTTTATTTCCTATTTTCTAGCTTTCATTCTTAGATTCTCTGCGTTATGAGGATAATGATTATGTCTTTTAATATTATCAGGTTTGACACCTTCACGATGCTGCTTCATCTGTTGATATTATCTCTACGATTATCATAGAGGCTATTATTTTTACTATTGTTTTCATTATTGTCATTATTGATACAATTATTTTTTTTATTAATATTACTGTTGTTGTTGTCATTGTTATCTTTTATTATTTTAATTACCATTATTATCATTATTGATACAATTATTTGTTTTTATTAATATTACTGTTGTTGTTGTCATTGTTATCTTTTATTATTTTAATTACCATTATTATCATTATTGTCATCATCCATTTTTATTACTGTTTTTAGTATTACCATTACTATTATCAGCGTGTTTTGTTATTTACGGTAGGCATCCCCCGGGCGGTAAAAAGGCGCCTCCCGCCCTACTCGACACCCCACCGCCTGTCATTTTGTTTTTGTCCTTTTCATCACAGCCATTTATGGTAATATTAATTATATTATGATGTTAACAACGACTGGGACAGTGGCAATATAATCATCATTAATTATATTGCCATTTTGATGATATTATTATTTTTACTAATACCATAAATTATCCTTGTTAACATTAATGTTGTTGTTGCTGGCATCACCATCGCTGCTGCTATTATTATTAGCGTTACTAGTAATATACGTCATCATTTTTTATCTCTTTTTATTTTTATTTTTTTCTTTTTTCTTCTGCTACTGTCATGTTTATCCTTGAATTTTATTTAACCATAATTATCAATTTCATTACCATTAATTCCTTTTTCATTATGACTATCATTGATAGTTATTATTATTTTTTTTTTTACTTTAAACACTAATCTTATTAATGACATTACAAACAAACATTTGAAGGTGATTGGGAGAAAAATTTCATGAGTCATGTGTATGGATAATCGTATGTGCAGTCAAGTATACACAATTATTTGTCGGATTTCGAGTATACAAACTTCGTAGCTGTAAATAATGATAATGATGATGACAATGCTAATGAGTATACCAGAAGGAAAGAAAAATGTTTTAACACAATTCCGCAATGATACAGATTATCTAGATGATAAGCTGCAAATACAACATTTCCTAATACAGATTTTGACGGAAAGTGCCAAAAGGGCCATGTGTGATACGCTTTTGTCCCGTTGTAAATACTTTGATATATATTCACACCCCCTAACTATAGACATTACAGTGTATAGAATTGAGCGCTGATAGAGAGTTCCGGGATCGTCTTTTGTCACCACCTGATGTCCGTTTCAATCTAACCCGGCAAAGAATAAAAACGTACTATAAAGGAATCCGAATGTATTGCTGACATAAAAAGAAACTCCTTAAGCTCATTGTCTTACTTTTCCTCGAAAATAAATCTATCATAAGATTAAAAGCGTCAATTAAGACTGGAAACATCTTTAACCTCAGGTATCCACGCCGTGATCCTCCTCGCAAGAGAATAGAGGACGTTTTAAAAGAAATCGAATCCCTTTTCGGTTCCCCTATAGACACCGCGGTCCCCTCCTCGCTCTATAGACACCATGATCGCCAGAATCATCTGTTTACAAGGCGTTGAAGTGGCCAGACGTGCCCAAGTTCTGTCATGTGAAAGTAGACGAAAATTGTCCGAAATTTCCCTCTAAATCCACCCGATCCGCCAATGGACGCCTGAAAGATGGCACAGTGCAAGCTAACCCCACATGAGTTCATCCAGAATGCCTTCGCGCCCCAGATAGCGATTTTGTGCAGTGAAGACGCGGATAACCTTTGCCTGAAAAATAATTTGAGATTCGTGGAGCTCGTCCAGCCCTTCTGCAGACTCAACAATGAGAGTGAGTGCGGCTTCCTTGGGGCTGGTTCTTCGTGGTCCTTGTGCTCTTGACCCGAGGGAGGCTGGCTCGGCCCTCGCTTGGTTTGATGCGTGTCCTTGTTGGAGGTGCTGGAAAATGTCAGTCATTGTTGTTTAATTGCTCATGTTCGTCTCCTAGTTATTTGACATTTACGTATTTTGATTTAAATGTGTGTTGGCAAGATTATGCTGGTCAGACATTTTAAATTGTCAAACGCACATGACACTAGTTGTGACACAAATGTTAAAGAGGGGAATACAGATAGATATTAGCAACTTGACACTC
>NC_061852.1:31661486-31668986 GCF_019202785.1 Penaeus chinensis | reverse complement strand
GTTTTGCTTCCACAGACTCCATATCATCTTTCTAGGTAGTTAGCAACTCAATAAAAACAATAGATATCATTTTGTTATATGTAGATTTTTTTTTGTATTCTCATGTTATTATTAAATTTTCTGTAATCTACCCTTCAATGCCAGTTACAGTGCAGGAATATGATCCTGAGCATGGAAAGAATATCCCAGGAGCTGGCACTCTTCCAGCCATGGCTCACGGATGGTACATTCCACACTCATTTACTGCCCACTGAGTCTAATCTTCCTCCAAGAGCTTTATGCACATGTGAGGAGTCATCCCCGTGACCCTGGCCTTCTTCCAAATTTTTCAGGACTGTATATTCCTGTCATACTGCTCTCAGCCAGATTCTTTCATGACATGATGGTCACGTCATCCAAATTCAATGGTTTAAGATCATATTCTTTTGACTCATAAGTAGCTTTGATGTTAGTTATATTAAGAATATTGCATTTAAGGCCTTTATATTCATGAGATTGTGTAAGGTAGTAAATATGTTAGTGTTAATGATATGTACCTGGATATTACTTATCTACACAGAAGTGGAGGGAGCAGCTCTGAAGCAAGCAGTGGAACTGGCACGCCTCGTGAAGATGTGAGTGTCCTTCCATCTCGTGTCACAGAGGGAGATACTATTGACTGCTGTGAACCAATTCATCCCCTGTCTCCATTATCTCCTCCTGCTGAAGAAAAAAATGGTACTTTTGATGTGATGCCTGCTGTGGAGATTTCATCTGATGTGCCTGTAATGGTGAACAAACCAACACTGCCAACTGGAACCACCCACCATGGAGGCTGCTTGACTTCCTCAGATGTGGACCGAATACGAATTTTTGTCCATGAATTCTGTGTGCGGTCACTGATCCCCCACGTGGAGCGGCAGATCAGGTACTTGAATGAGGTGGTGACTAACAGATCCCGTTCCAAATCCCTCCTGAGTGCCACCAGACGCTGGCTAGGGGGCAATAAGAGCCCAGGTGCTGCTACGAACTCTGTCATCTATAGCCCTGAGGCAACAGAGCTACAGACAAGGAGACTTGGGGACCTGTGCTTCATGTTTGGCCTCTATGAATTAGCATATAATTCATTCCACACAGCCAAAAATGACTTCAAAAGTGATCAGGCATGGCTGTATTTTGCTGGTGCACAAGAGATGGCTGCACTGGCAGCCTTCATGCACAACAGTGCAGATTACCCAAAACGCTACTTGGAGAGCAGTTTACAGACATACTTGAGTGTTTGCAAGGTAAGTGAGAAACAAATTTGACAATGTATTAGTTTACAGATACAAATTATTGTATATGTTTACATTAATGATGACTTGGTGCAATAAATGTACTGTACAGTAAATCTGCTAGCTAGGTTCCTGTCAGAAATAGCATCTTGTAATTTATAAGTGGCAACCTAAGTACACTAGATAATAGAGGTAACAAGATGAATAGATAGGTGTCAAAAAAATGTTCAGGGCCAGAAGTGAATCTGTAAGGTAGAGGTAAGGATACTGTGCTTTTTCTTCAACAAATTCCCACTCAGCATATGTTGACTGAGTTTGATGTTCAAAATGAAAAATGAAATTGAATTAACCCAATGATTGTGGAGGGCATGAAATCATACAAGTTCTGTGATGGACCAAGTTGCAGATGATGCCACATAATGAAATAGCCCATATGATTGTCTCATTGGAGGTTTCTCGTCTTTCTCTGATAGTAGTTACATTATTTTCTAGTGTCACTATTAGATATTGGCACTTAAAGTAAAATGTATACTAACAAACCTACATTGATGGCCACTTGCCAGTTTTTAACACTGCAATTAGATTATAGATTAGATTAGCTATATTATTGTTATGGATAGAAAATAGTATAAAGAAATTAGGATAAGATGTTTGTAAAGGGAATGTCATATCCTTAAAAATCTTTTTACAGTCTAAGAAGGAACAAAATTGGTTATCTTTTCCAGGTGTACAACTTTGCCATTCGATCAACTTTGTTGAGCACAGAGGTCCTAAAACACTGTGGTGAATATGGAGAAGCTGCAATGATGTTTATCAAACTGACATCAGAGGAAAGTGACCTTTTATCTGCCCTCATGCTAGAACAGGCTGCTCATTGTTTTATCAATGCCAGAAGACCTCTCCCAAGAAAGTATGCATTCCACATGACTCTGGCTGGCCATCGGTATGGCAAAGCAGGGCAACGGTCTCACTCATTACGAGCATATAAACAGGCTTTTCAGGTTTGTTATTGTTTTTGTTCAGTAGATTATCTTTTTCCAGATTTGTATTTAGACAATTATTGGTTAAGTGTTATAATAGAAAAACAATTTGTCGATTTATGTATGTACTTGATATATACTCTCTTTTAACTTGCTAAAAAACAAAATGTTGGCTGAATGAAAGGCTTGCTATGCTTAAGTGACCATTTCTAAGGTCATGCAGTGATATTTTGGGGATTACTGTTCATCCAGTATAAAAAAGTGAGTTTTTGGCCAACTTTGGAAAGCTTCATATCTACATGAAGATACTGTTCACTCCCTTTTTGACATCTGTTATCAGGCCACTGTTATGTACATCTTGACATGTGTCTGGAAAAAGTTAAATAGATACAGATATATTTGAATACTAGATTTCACTCAGTATCTCCTAGATACAGGAGTGGAAAAACATTTAATTCTATTTCATCCCACAGATCTATGCAACTCGTGGCTGGGTACTGGCTGAAGACCACATTCACTTCACCTTGGGTAAACAAGCACACCATTTGAAGCAGCTGACTGAGGGACTGGCTGCATATAACAGCTTAGTGGACCAGCGAACCAAGCAGGCTGCTCCTAGTCAGCAATCCCCTACTCAACAGATGACCTATATCCGAGAGTTCATAAACACATACCACCATTACATCCAGCAGGAATGGGACTCAGCATCAGGGCTGCCTTGTCTTCCACTACCTCTGATTGATTCCCAAGCGACAACCATCCTATTAGGGTCCCCCCAAGAGGCGCCTACAAGCCCTGGTTGGACTGCAGCCTCACATGTATCTCTAGACAGTGGGGCCATTGCTAATGACAGATGGTTTGCTCTGGAGAGGGACCTGATTACAGAGACTCAGACCACGCTACCAATTGTATTTAAGCCAAATTTACAATTGCTGAATAAGGATACTCCAAATACACAGAGTCCCATAGTTCCTGTAAATGAGCCTGTGCTTGTTGAACTGATCATGAGCAATCCTCTGGCAGTAAGTCTGATGATTACTGATGTTCAGTTAGTATTCACTTTCAAAGCATCTGGTGATCAGGAAATGGCTGGTGATCCTCAAGTTAAACATTCAATGTTTAAGGGATTCAATCTCCCTGCTGGTGCTCAAGAAAAAGTAAGATTAGAGCTGTATCCTGCATGCACTGGCCAGATCCTTATCACTGGGGTTCAGTACAAACTCTCCCTGACCCCTGACTTAGTTGCAGCACCTCCTCCAGGATCAACGGCAGTGCCTGTTGTCATTGAAGGCCAGCAATCCATCGAGGTCAAGGGACCCCGGCTCAATAGCACATCAGCTGAGAAGTGCAATGTTGTTTATGCCAGTGATAAAAGACTAGAGATAACTGTGGTTCCTCCACTGGCAAGGCTTAGTGTGATATTTAATAATTTGCCACACATTCTCAGTTGTGGTGAGCTTCATAGTGCCGATGTAGCGATAACGAATACAGGACCTTGTGCGATATCGAAACTTTTACTAGCTATTTCAGACCCTAACCACATTTACCTCTCAACCACGGAATCAGCATTAGAGGACAAGCATGTACTCACCCTGAATGAGTCTGAGAGTGTTGAAAGCAGAGTCACCAAACGTGTTCAGCCAGTTACCCTGCAAGATGGAGTGCTCAAACCGGGTGACACCATACGAGGAAAGCTCTGGCTTCATGCACCTTCTTTGCCAGGTGCATTCGATGTAGAATTACTCTTCTACTTAGAAACTCAGAACACGACAGGAAAGGGAAGGTGTGTGGTGTCATATGGTTTTCATATTTAATTGTATATAGAAGGTAACTTTTTTTTATTCTTCTCTTTGATGGAATAAGGAAGCTGGTGGATGCTTGAGAGCTTTGGTTCAAATTTGTGATTCAACGTAATTTGTTTGCAGTAAATGGCGGTGTGGATAGGAAATTGAATGTCAGAAAAATTAGTTTAGTTCTTAGATGTATTCAGGAGATTGGGCCATTCATTACTATTTCAGTATTTCATTGAAGATGCTGTAGGGTAAGAGTTCATGTTAAAAATTAATGTATAGTATAAAAACATATTCTTACTATTTTTATTTTACATGTTGTTGGTTGATACAATGCTGTTTCCTATTGATGTTGATTTTTTTTTCTTCTTTTTTTTTTTACATTTTGCAAAATATTCGTGCATGTTTCAGGTACCGCTTGTTGAGACATTTTACCAGCGTTTATGTGGAGAGAAGTCTTAGTCTAAAGGTATCATCGTTAATAAGCCAGTCATTGAACAAATCGATTAACAACCAAAACAATGAAGAAACAAAGAATACACATACTGCCAATGTCGTTGTTGAGGCTGTGAATAACTCAGAGGTTAGTTCAATACCTTGTTATATTCATCAGAATTGGAGTAGTTCATGCCTTTTTTTTCCCAAAAGTTGTAACTCTTATTTATAAGGTAAATTCTGTGTCTCTTTTTAATATTCAGGTTCCATTCTCTCATTTAAAACTTGTTAGCTACAAGTTGCAAGGTATTATATGCCAGTATATTTAATTTTTCTATATATACAAGTTACAAAAATGAAAATGTACATTTTCCCCTCATTTTGTGTTTTTTTGAAGGTTGACAGTGCTTGTGGAACTTACACAGTCATGGGTGTCAGTAGTAACAGCAAGAAGTGGGCCATCATACCCCATTCTTCATTACCAGGTGGGTGTGTACGTAATGGGCAAATCAGTGCCTTGGTGATGCTTGAATCTTTGCAAGCAATAGAGAAAGAGAGAAACAAGTCTGAAAACCGAAAGAGTAAGAGTAAAGTGGAGACAGGCACATGTCATGTACGGTGGTCTCAAATGAATGTGTGACCATGAATCTGTGAAAGAGGATTGAAAACAAGGGCTTTACTTCACAACCCTCTGGCACTGGAGACATGGTCTGTCCATTAAAGCTTTATTTTGTAAATTATTTTACACGTAGATGGATCCACAAATGTTTAGTTACAAGGAAGTAAGTTAGCAGGCCTCACCTGATATCTCCATTCCTACAATATTCTGGCTAAAGTTATTTTTTTTTATATAATACTACTAATGATTGATTATTATTATTATTATTATTCATCTTTTGGAAATTATAGACATTATGAATATTATAACATTGTGTACAACATTAATAACAAGAAAAGGTAAAGAATAGAAATCTTTTAAAAGTCAAGGAAGAGGGTAAGTAGATGAAATTAGGGAAGGACTAATAATTGCCTCCTTGGTGAGTAAGCACTTTGTGGAACGATCAAATGTGTAAACACAATTAATAAACTAAAGTCACAGTGGCCATAACATGCATGTATTACTGTATCAGGAGCAGGAGTCTGCTACACCCAGAGCCATGGTGGGTAGGCATAGGGTCCTGAGCATGAAAATAGTATCTAGATCTAGTGCCCTTCCAGTTATGGCTCACAGATGGTACATTCCACACTCATTTACTGGTGGGGATAATGCAAGAGCCTCATCCTAAATGCTGCTGATTTTTATCACCCTCCAAGAGCTGTGTGTACTCTTAATAAGTCACGTACACACACACACACACACACACACCTAAAAACACAAACACACACCCAAACACACCACGCACACCCAAACACACCACACACACTCAAACACACCACACACACTCAAACACACCACACACACTCAAACACACCACACACACTCAAACACACCACACACACTCAAACACACCACACACACTCAAACACACCCCACACACTCAACACACCACACACACTCAAACACACCACACACACTCAAACACACCACACACACTCAAACACACCACACACACTCAAATACACCACACACACTCAAACACACCACACACACTCAAACACACCACACACACTCAAACACACCACACACACTCAAACACACCACACACACTCAAACACACCACACACACTCAAACACACCACACACACTCAAACACACCACACACACTCAAATACACCACACACACTCAAACACACCACACACACTCAAACACACCACACACACTCAAAACACCACCACACACACCAAACACACCACACACACTCAAACACACCACACACACTCAAACACACCACACACACTCAAACACACCACACACACTCAAACACACCACACACACTCAAACACACCACACACACTCAAACACACCACACACACACCCCAAACACACACACACTCAACACACACACACTCAAACACACCACACACACTCAAACACACCACACACACTCAAACACACCACACACACTCAAACACACCACACACACTCAAACACACCACACACACTCAAACACACCACACACACTCAAATACACCACACACACTCAAATACACCACACACACTCAAATACACCACACACACACCCAAACACACACACACCCAAACACACCACACACCCAAACACACCACACACACTCCAAACACACCACACACACCCAAACACACCACACACACCCAAACACACCACACACACCCAAACACACCACACACACCCAAACACACCACACACACCCAAACACACCACACACACCCAAACACACCACACACACCCAAACACACCACACACACCCAAACACACCACACACACCCAAACACACCACACACACCCAAACACACCACACACACCCAAACACACCACACACACCAAACACACCACACACACTCAAACACACCACACACACTCAAACACACCACACACACTCAAACACACCACACACACTCAAACACACCACACACACTCAAACACACCACACACACTCAAACACACCACACACACTCAAACACACCACACACACACACACCTAAACACCTAAACACCTAAACACCTAAACACCTAAACACCTAAACACCTAAACACCTAAACACACACACACACACACACACCCAAACACACACACACCCAAACACACACACACCCAAACACACCACACACATCCAAACACACCACACACACCCAAACACACCACACACACCCAAACACACCACACACACCCAAACACACCACACACACCCGTACACACCACACACACCCAAACACACCTAAACACACCACACACACCCAAACACACCACACACACCCAAACACACTACAAACACCCAAACACACCACACACACCCAAATACACCACACACAGCCAAACACACCACACACAGCCAAACACACCACACACACTCAAACACACCACACACACTCAAACACACCACACACACTCAAACACACCAC
>NC_061852.1:31643986-31651486 GCF_019202785.1 Penaeus chinensis | reverse complement strand
ATTTATAAATCTACCTGGATGTTACTTTCTTAGACATTTATCTCAGAAAACTCAGTGGTGAATAATTATACTAGTCAGCGAATGTTGTTAAAAAGATGAAGAAAATGTTTATGATATATGAAAAAGGGAAATGCAGATGATAGGTATATTGGAAAGGTGCAAAACATGTTATTGTCATTATATATTTTTTCCCATTCTTAGTAGGTAATTTTTAGTGTGAGTATATAGAAAACAGAGGAACTTTGGGATATAACTGAGAATCATTTTGTGCCAAAAAGGGAAAGGTTAA
The DNA here is from genome assembly GCF_019202785.1 of Penaeus chinensis. NCBI lineage: Eukaryota > Metazoa > Arthropoda > Malacostraca > Decapoda > Penaeidae > Penaeus > Penaeus chinensis. The sequence goes on along the minus strand of NC_061852.1, from coordinate 31,651,197 downwards.
TATATACAGTAAAGCAACAGGTCTTGAAGAATATATCATGTTGTTCCCTTTTGCTCTCATTTCAGTGCATACTAGAGGGACACCTAAATAAATCAGAAGATACATATGGAAAAAAAAATAAGATAAATTCAGATTCACAATACCACAGAATCTAGGCTTCAATACTCCTGTTTTACTTGTGTCACTTTTATATTACATAGATAGTATACACTTCTTAATGGTATTACAATTGAAAAAAGTGTAATGGTAAAGTTTTGTGCGGATATGAAAGATTTACTTGACTACAGTATGCTGTGATGTTTTTACTACACATTTTCTTCAGTATTCTTGGTGAGGAAGGCATTTTGGCTCATTTTGTTATTAATGTAATTTTCAATAATAAACAACATGGATTGCCAACACTAGAAGTGTTTTTGGAAATATCAAATACATATACATTTTTGATACATTTATTTTAGGGTTCATATGTAAATGAAATCAGGAGTCCCTGCATTGCAGTGTTAGGATGTTAGAAATGTGAAAAAAATATATCCATTGGAATTTCATGATTATTTTCATTTAGGGAATAATGGTATCTCATAATGAATTTTAAGGCAATAATGTTGATTTGAAGGGTATTGCATGGAGGAGACTATATGATAATTTGGTTACATGAAAGCTTGAAATCTTTATATGTCATTTTATATTGAGACAGCTATAACTACAGAACTTTGTATCATGCAGAACTTGATACAAATGACAAAATTAGTTAGTGAGTCATCGACCATTTTCACATTAAAATGTGGGGAATATTTTGAACTGAGGACATATCGAACCTGAAGACAAATCTTTCTCAGTTGGCAAAACTTTAGTAAGCCATATGATTGCTTGAAGTTCAGAGAGTTATTGCAGTGTATTAAACTTAATAACTGTTGTTTGTTATTTCTTCTTTTTTCTTTGCCTTTTTCGTCCTATTCTTTGCTTAGCAGAGAAGTCTTGTTTGATTAAAAAAAATATAGCACTTTAAATCTGATTAACAGCATTAGTGGAAACAAAAGATGTTTTCTTTATTATTTAATATTCTTCAAAAACAAGTACGCTGAATGCATGCAGTTTGAACTTTCAGTTGGGTCTTGAGTGAGGACTCTTGCAGATATCTAAACCTGTACACAAATTTCAAGGATAAAACACTCGGTGATAAATTGGAAACTTTTGAACTGTTCTGTGGAATGGGTCGATGTTCATGAATGGTTCAGTGTTGCTCAGCCCGGTTGTGCTGTGTTTAATTCCTTTGTATTTTTAAAAATGTATTTGGACATAATGGTAAAGACTAACAGTTTTCTTAAATGAATAATTCAGGAAATGAGATCTTGGGAGATCTACAGAACATCAATTCCAGTGGTCGCACTTGTATGTACTTTTAGAAGTATGGTAGTATTATCTGCTATGCACATAGAGCATCTGTACTAGTTAAAAACATGTCACTCATCATGTTTAAGCATACATTAGTGTGTTCCACTCATTGCTCTGTAGTGTAAAGCAACTTTTTTTTATATGTACAGAATATATTAAACATTTTTAGGAAAACTTCCCTTTTTTAAATCTGTATCCATTCCATCTTCCTAAAATGGAGATTATGCAAACTGTTATGAATATATGTAAATAATATAATGGACCTTGAAGTTATAAAACCATTATATATATATGAATATATAGGCAGTATATATATGTAAAGTGTGTAATACAATTTTGTGGAAAACTATGTCTGCAATTGATTACATTTTGGGACCTTTGAAATAAAGTGTTTATGTTCATTTTCTCTGCTGCTAGTTTTAATAACCATGTATTTAAAAAATAAAAGTTATAGGAAGGTATACCTTTGCTTTTAAGGAGTAGTTTTCAACAAGAGAGATACAGACAGAGAGAGAGAGAGACACAGAGAGACAGACAAAAAAAAATTCAACAATCACTTCCCATGTCATCTTTATTATGTCCTTTGTAAACAGATTTAGATTTAAATATCTATATATACCAAATTACAGTGCGGATGTTTCTTGTCTCATTTTAAAGGATACCAAACATCTTTTTAATTTTTTTTACTTAAGCAGAGGTATACAAAGGGTGTCCATTTAATTTACAATACTGTATATTCTCAAGATTAACTGCCCATGTATTATGAGAAAAAACATTTCAACAGTCAAGAAAATGGAATTATTCAGTTTGGTTAATCTATGTAACTTATACATGATATTAAAGGCTTCCAAATGAATTCAAACTCTTTTGTCTTGCAAATTCATTATATCTTTCACATCTGGTCCTCTGATACAAAACTGATGAAGTGGAAAATTTACATAATACGGCCTTCTGAATGACAGGACTAAAAAATAGGTTAAAAAAATATACATTATATTAAAGACAGAAATTCATAAAAATAAATTTAAAAGAAAAAGAATGATGGAAAAAAAAAAGTAATAATAAAAATCAAGGAATATTTAATTTAATTAACAATTGTAGACTGTAAAGGTTTCAGTCACATAAAAAAAAGATGAGCTGCATTATGCTTTCCGAGAGCCATCAGTGTGGGAATTCATCTTGTTTATACTTCAAAACACACATGCAGAATACAATCACAGTGAGTGGGTCTTTTCAGATGAGAGAGCTTCTCTTCATTTTTTCTTTCCTTTAGGTGCCAATTCCATGCCTCTAATGTATTTTCTTGGTATATAATATGTTTCTGGAAGGGGATAAAAACATATGAAAGTTACTAAAAATCCTGCTGCTGTATTAGAAAAATAAATGCAAATTTCATGGTCAAGTGTGAGGAATGCCCCACTCAATTAAGTTTTATTTTGAATTAAAAACACTGAAAAATCATACACTACATCAAAGAATAAGTGATTGACTTTAGAAAACCTACTACTCAGCTATTATATTGTGCTCAATAAAAAAAAAAATATATATATATATATATATATATGAACACCAAATAATGTAGTCTCTTTGAACAGATACATATTGCAATTCACTCGACAGATTACAAAGAAGTTAATCTAAACAAAATATTTGAGAAATTAACCCACTGGTGTTGGGCACATGCATTGTCCACTGTGGTTCTTGTGTCAACTGTCAATTACACAGAGATGGCTTCACAAAAAAAAAAAATGTTTTTATTTCTGATGCTTCCATTGTCATTATTAACTTAATTATTATCAATAACATTACTATCATCTTAATGTTATTGAAAAAAAATATAGTTATTATGACAAAATCGTTTTTGGGGTAGAATGTCTGATGGGTCTTGGTGACCAAGCATCTATGTGTAAACAAAATTAAACTAAAATCACTGTAGACACAGGGAGATGAGGGAGGGAAGGAGGGAAGGAGGGGGGGAGGGGGAGAGAGAGACACACAGACAGACAGACAGACAGACAGACAGACACACACACACACAGAGAGAGAGAGAGAGAGACAGAGAGACAGAGAGACACAGAGACACAGACAGAGAGACAGAGACAGACAGACAGAATGAAAGAAAGAAAGAGAAAAGAATGAAAGAAAGAAAGAAAAAGAAAAATATATTTCCTTGTACCATGAAACAGATTCAAACTTGGTCCCTAATCTCTCCTCCACCTTCATATACCAGCTGACTTACCTAACAACAACTTGGAGACAAAGGCAACTTGGTTTCCCTGTACAAGTACTTGTGTTGTTCCTTGGGGTTTGTGCTCGGCTGGTCCCACGCTGGTGCTGGCTGCAACTCCCACTTGGATCTGGTGAGCGAACTCTGCTTCGTCGATGCCATAAATGTTTGCATTGTATATCAAGGTAACCTGCAACGAAAATAATTTATTTATTTTCTTTTTTTTTTTCTCTATACAGGGTACACTTTTTTTTATAATATTTAATTCAATGTTCTATGCTATAAAATCTTAAAGAACTCAATGACCCAGTCATGAAAATAATTATAATCTAATCATATAAAATTAAAGCAATTAAAACATTTAAACCCTTTCTCAATGTTTGACAAAAGAACTATTAACCCATTGAATCCGCATCCACCCTTCGCTTCCACATACGAGGGTCCCTCATGGCAAGCTGCCAGGCAGGGGCCCTGCCCATCTCTAGCTCCTCACGACAGGTTCAATTGATCTGCCCAAGCCATGACTTCTTCGGTCATCCCACAAGCCTCCTCTACCCACGGTTGTCTTGAGACAAGAAATCGAACCAAGTGGCTGTATAGCCTGAGTTGCCGATCAAGGATTGTGCAAGTAACAGGCCTGTACCGGTCTCACGGTACAACCATTTTTGGACATGTGGTCCCGCCAACTGTATCCCATGATCATGGGATCATTAATAATGTTCAATTTTCCTTCACACACCCTGTGCCACTGGTCAAGATGGGCAGAAATAGATTACTGTGCATGGAAACAGTGTCCTTGCTTGAGTTGGTGCTTTTCTTGGCAAGGCACACAGATGGAACATTTCACCTTCGTTTCCAGAGTAAATAATACAAAAGCCCCTTCATAATAGCCCACTGAGTCTAATTTGCATCCAAGAACTTTGTGCATTCACAGCCACATGTTCACATCATCTGCCACTCAGCAACATCACATGGCTACATGTCCCTGTCACCCAAATTCTGCGCCAAATTTTTCTATGACACATTCCCAACATCTGCTACTCGGCCAAAGTTTTTACGACATGAAATTCAAGTCATCTGGAAAACAGGTTAAGTTCTTTCAATGCAGAAAAAAAGAAAGAAAGAAAAAAAAGATGATGACCACAACTGAAGAAAATAAACCAAACTGATTCATCTGAAAGGTATGATGACAGTTTAGAGATTCAAACAATCTAAGGTTGAAATTGCATTTGATAACTATCACCAATACAACCATACCTTCTTATTTCCACTTCTCTTGGCAACATTGATTTCTATTGGTTCCAGCTTGCCCTTTCTAATAACTGGATTGAATCCTGGTCTAGTGATTCTTATTGCAGGTGCCATTTTGCCAAGCATGCGGGAAAAGATCTCATCCCAACGCAACTTCTCCTTGTAACCTTCCTTCCTATTTACAACAGCTTCATGGAGCACTGGGTCTAGGTTAACCATCCTTAGAGAAAAAAGACAATGTTAACATAATAAACTTTATAGCAATGTTATTGAAGACATAAGTTACTAGAGATATAAATACTAGAAAGATGCTCTATTGAAATGCTTAGTTACCTGTCACCTTCCTTCTGGAGACCTTTCTTCCTAATATAATTGGTTACTACTTGTCTGACTTCACCTGTTACCAAGACATCACCTTTACTGAAATAAAAAGTATCTTAATTAAAATATTATTGGATATATGTTATAATTTCCTGATCTATTTACTTCAAAATTCAAACAATTGTAAAATAATATTTAGCTTTCTTCTGTTCCAGATAATCATATTTTCCTTTCTTATATACTTATTGAGAGTCCGTTCTGCATAAACATTAAGAAATACAAATCCTTGCACCACAACTTACCAAAGACCATTAGCTTTAAAGAACTGCAATGTATCCCCAGAGACTTGATAGACCTCCTCAATCTGGGGGGGGTTGAAAGTACGAGCACCAGTGTTGGTCACTTGTTTCACAGTAGTTTCCCCCTTAAAAAAAAAATAATAATAATAAGTTTTAAAACTATGCACAGTCAACTTTTAGAAATGTACATATCTTAATATCAAAGTGTAGAAGCAAAAAGATCAAGCAATGGAAACTCACCATATCTACAACAAAGGATTTGAGGACGTCATGAGCCCAGTTCACAGCTGTAATATTTTCCACTCCTTTTGGGAATTCTTTCACTTGTATTAGCTCCTGTTTTGCCATTTCATTCAAGAACTGGGAAAAAATAAAAAAATAAAAATAAATAAAATACAATTAATAAATACTAAGGTAATCTGTAATCAGTCCTAATAAACATGGCATTTAGGATTTATGCTTTAGGAAGAAAAGGCAAAAGAAATGTGGAAGGGTTGCTGTTAAATGGTGAGGGGGAAGTAGGGAGAAGACAGTGAGAAAAATAACTGAGGGAAGAAGAGGGAGAGGTGGAGGGAAATGAAGAGGAATAAGGGAAAGGAAGGAGAGGAAGACTAATAAAGAGACAAGAAAATAATGATTAGTCCCTTCCTTACTGAAATTGTATTTTACATAAAAGCATACACCCATCCCTACTAGATCTGTTATACAGTCACACAGAATAAAATGATGGTAGCAAGTGGGATTTTAAATGCTTAGTATTAATCAACAAACCCAGTGATAGCTAAGACCTTCGACCAGTGTTATATTTTATTTGATGGAGATTCTTTTACTCTAAGCATATTTTTGTTTTGTTTTGTTTTCTGTGGGAAATCAATTAAATGGCTTATGTTCTTCATATACCTTCTCAGGTTGGCTGACTACCACCATAGAGTGCATGGCCAAGATTTTAACATTTATTCATTTCTTTCTATTTGACAATTATTATTTCTTTTCATGAAAGATGCAGCTAACCCATCCAATTGCAATGGGGAATTTATTCTTCGTTGCAATATGATGTCCTGTAATATTTTTCTCTTACAAAAATAAAATCATGTTGCATTTATATGATCACCACTGTAAAAACAAAATCATGAACTGAAAAGTTTAGATGTGGCAATAATATATATAACCCTTTACAAGAAGATAAAGAAGAAACCCAAAATTATACCTTAGTCAACTTTTTATACGAAGACTTCTTAATATCAAGTGAGGCACCGTCTGGACAGGCAGGCACCATATGCAAACGATAGAAATTGCTGGTTAAGATTGGCACTTCCACTTTCTTGGCTGAGGTTTTCCATGCCTTCAGGAAACAGTGGACGAGGAGATGGTCCATAGCTTCTGGCCCTGTGTGGGAAAAATAAGCAATGAAACGATGCAATAGTGTAAAAGCAAACAGGTGTTTTCTAAAAGATATTACAAAAGGTGCATCTTGTGTTAGGATGCAAGTTGCAGGAGAAATGTTATCATATCAATATTTCATATAACTCAAAGTATAATATCAATAATATGAGGAGAGAACTTTGACTACAGACATTAACAGCATTAAAATGATATACTGATTGCTCTGAATCCACAAATAAAATTAACTTAAAAAATACATTTCTTTAACAAATGAAAGAGGAAAGAAACAGAACATATATACATACAGTAAACTGAATTAACTGATTTCCTCTGAATTG
>NC_061852.1:31633986-31636486 GCF_019202785.1 Penaeus chinensis | reverse complement strand
GTATTTCGATGTTGATTTATTAAAGAATTGCGTAATGACCATGTCGGAGAAAAGGCAAACGGGAACGAGCTGATGTTATCGTCCGCAGACTGGTGGAATCCTTGTTTATAAACCAACTGTCCGATTTCAACCTTTAATAGTGTGTGTGTGTGTGTGTGTGTGTGTGTGTGTGTGTGTGTGTGTGTGTGTGTGTGTGTGTGTGTGTGTGTGTGTGTGTGTGTGTGTGTGTGTGTTGTTATGATTATTTTTATTATGTTTATTACTACTGTCATTGGATTATTATCATTATTATTATGTTCACATTTATCATTATAATCATTACTACAATAATGATGGTAGTAATGATAATGATAATGATAATGATGATAATTTCCCTCCCACCTTCCTCCACCTCCTTCGCTCCCTTATCCCCTCTCTCCCTCCCCCTTTCCCTCCTACCTTCCTCCACCTCCTTCGCTCCCTATCCTCCTCTCCCTCACCCTTTCCCTCCTACCTTCCTCCACCTCCTTCGCTCCCTTATCCCCTCTCTCCCTCCCCCTTTCCCTCCTACCTTCCTCCACCTCCTTCGCTCCCTATCCTCCTCTCCCTCACCCTTTCCCTCCTACCTTCCTCCACCTCCTTCGCTCCCTATCCCCCTCTCTCCCTCCCCCTTTCCCTCCTACCTTCCTCCACCTCCTTCGCTTCCTACCCTCCTCTCCCTCCCCCTTTCCCTCCTACCTTCCTCCAACTCCTTCGCTCCCTTATCTTCCTCTCTCCCTCCCCCTTTCCCTCCTACCTTCCTCCACCTCCTTCGCTCCCTTATCCTCCTCTCTCCCTCCCCCTTTCCCTTCTACCTTCCCCTACCTCCTTCGCTCCATTATCCTCCTTCTCTCCTTCCCCCTTCCCCCTACCTTCCACCTTGACCTCCCTCTCGGGTTGCCCTGGAGATAATGTGCTCAAACTGACGGTCTAACTACTAGCTGACAGGCCTGGAGGTGCAGAAGCTTCAGAGAAGAGGTGGACGATAATTCCCTGACAAAGAGCCCAGATATTTAAAAAAGAGATGATTAAGAGAATATTCGAGAGAGAAACATAGAAACTGAAGACACCCGAAGAAGGATATATATATATATATATATATATATATATATATATATATATATATATGTATATCCGAGAAGCCGTGTAAAGACGAACGCTCAGCTAGGCCCAATGAATGCATGAGACTAACTGACTCCTTCGCCGCATCATGAGTCTCTCCAGTCTTTCCTGCTTTCTGTCATTCCCACCAGTTGCCAGGCTCTTCCACTCCCGGAGTGTTCAGCAATAACTGAGCCATAAGCCCTATATATGTAAGTTATTCCGTGAAAATTGTTTTCTTTTTATAGGTCCAAATCGGACGGATAATGACTGTATAGGTTATCTTTTCTGACGTTTATGAAGTATTTCTCATTAATTAAATCATCGGTGCGAACAGCCGTGTCATCTTCACTATCTTAACAGCATTAAATCTTTCTATAAATTCCCTGTAGGCTTTCTTACCATTGTTGCCTCGCATTCACCGCGAGACCACATGTTTCTCCTTACAAGGCCAATGTATCCTCTGCAGTTTCTTAGATATTGCCTCTGGCTAAATTACTAAGTTAGGTTTGTATCTTGTAACATAGTGACTTCAGAGTTTATTTGACATTCCGATACTACTTCATCTTCCTTGTCATTAATTGCAGATTTGTTTCCCGTTTTTACATTTCTTGGTTTATATTTCGAATATTTATCTTACGATAACAATCTGACCCAAGTTAGGATCTTGTAGAGATAGCCAGCACTTCGATGTTACTAGCGGATGACTGATACGTCTTACTGCATGTTCGTCACGAGATATCTAGGTTCCCTTACGAGGGCATATTGTCACAACTATCAAATTTTCAGTTTGTTGAGCTAATGTTGTAAAACGTATAGCAATATCATTACATTCTTGGTGAAGGCAATATAAACCAATTTCGTCATACTTTCGCGTTTGTGTCACCAACGGTAACCAACGTGTCATGTCAAAGTGCTTTGGCCAACACCCCTGGTCGTGCCAAGCTCTTTTGTTCCGGTAATTTGCCATTTCCGTGTGGTCGTGTTTGATCCTTTTTTAGTGAGACTGAAACCTACTAAATCATGGTGCATATTTTCTGTAATACGGCTTTACTCTTACTTTTGGCCTCACAACATGTCTAATGCAGTAATTCCAATTCCATATCCAGTAAGTTCTGAACCTATGTTATTTATAAAGTCGCCTTTTGGTCTTTTTCAGTTCATCTTGTAGTTCGGTGAAGGGTTATCAATGTTCTAATTAGAATGACATTACTGTATGAAGGTTTCTATCACCTCTATGTTACAGAAGGGGGTTGTGAGCCTCTCCTAAAGTACTTGCAACATTTTCTCAAGATTTAGATCTGTTGACTCAATATTATTATCATCATCATCATTATTATCATTATCATCATCATCATCATCATCATTATCATTATCATTA
>NC_061852.1:31626486-31628986 GCF_019202785.1 Penaeus chinensis | reverse complement strand
TCATGTTACGAGCAAATGACCTTAATTTAGCTGTCATAAACAGACGAAATTTTGCACATAGTAAAGAACACGAAGGTTTCACTTTATATGCACTGCAATTCCGATACTCCCCTATAGTAATAATAATTCATATTATTTTTTTTTCTTCTGATAAATGACATTCGCCTTTTATTAAATAAGTCTAATTAACTTATTCATCATTATCACTGTAATTCTTTGTAGTTATATTAATGACTGGCCATCAGTCTTTTCCTGTCCCTACCTTTCTCTCGTCTTCCCTCCCTCTTCCTGTCCCAGTCGCTCTCCCTTTTCAACTCCCACACACTCTTTGTCCCTTTCCTTTGCCCCCTTTCTCATTCCTTTTCTCCTTGTCCTTTCTCTTTCTACTGCCTCTTCTCTTCCTCCCCCACCCCCCCTGCGGGATCTTATGCTTCAACTGCAGTCATTGTTGAACTATTGTTGCTTCCATTTTCGAGGTACCAACCCCCATCGTAGTATCAGATTATCAGCCTGGTGTGTGTTTTGTCATTATTTATTCACGCTGATGTCAGGTTGTATGACACCGTTCTGTGATTACTAAATCTTTCTTATATTTACTCGATTTTCCTTTGAGAGATTAACTATTCCATGAATCAATTAAGCCCCCCCCCCCCCACACACACACACCCCGCTCTTTCTCTTGAAAATTGAGGGAAATATCTAAATTAAAGCTATAACGCGGGCGGTACCTCGTGTGAAACAGCTAGACATAGAAATAGAATTGTCTCCTACATTGCCAAAAAACGAACCGAATGGCATACCTTCATAGAAAACGGAAGATTCGCACATGACAGAAAATGGAGATGACTGATGAATGAAACGAATGTTTAATTTACATTGAGCTTATGTGTTGCATAGTTATGAGATATTGTAAATCGTATGGAAGTGGTATTAATTTCTGATATATTGCAGGTAGATACATGAACGTTCCTGAGCACAAACTAGGGAGGACTCTCTCTCTTTCTCTCTCTCTCTCTCTCTCTCTCTCTCTCTCTCTCTCTCTCTCTCTCTCTCTCTCTCTCTCTCTCTCTCTCTCTCTCTCTCTCTCTCTCCCTCCCCCCCCTCTCCCTCTCTCTCTCTCTCTCTCTCCCTCCCTCCCTCTCCCTCTCCCTCTGCCTCTCCCCCTCCCCCTCCCCCTCCCCCTCCCTCTCCCTCTCCCTCTCCCTCTCCCTCTCCCTCTCCCTCTCTCTCTCTCTCTCTCTCTCTCTCTCTCTCTCTCTCTCTCTCTCTCTCTCTCTCTCTCTCCCTCCCTCCCTCCCTCCCTCTCTCTCTCCCTCCCTCCCTCCCTCCCTCTCCCTCTCCCTCTCCCTCTCTCTCCCTCTCCCTCTCCCTCTCCCTCTCTCTCCCTCTCTCTCCCTCTCCCTCCCTCTCTCTCCCTCTCCCTCCCTCTCCCTCCCTCTCCCTCCCTCCCTCCCTCCCTCCCTCCTTCCTTCCTTCCCTCCTTCCCTCTTTCCCTCTTTCCCTCCTTCCCTCTTTTCCTCCCTCCAATATATATATTACACACTCACACACACACACACACACACACACACACACACACACACACACACACACACACACACACACACACACACACACACACACACACACACACACACACACACACACACACACACACACACACACACACATTCCGCACTCACGTGCATATAGAGGAACAGACCAGCTGCAGGAGAAACCAGGAATGCAATAAGCAAACCAGAAAAGGGTTACAGCTGAGAAAATGGGCATAGTGAAGAGGAACCGAATTCAGCTGAAGAGGAGGAAATACCGATGATGAAGAGGCGAAGAGTGGACGTAGATAGGAAGAAAGGGAAGAGGCACTAACGGTAAAAAAGAGAACACCAAGTCATATACTGGATCAGGAGAGAAGGAAAAGGGGTGGGGGGGGGGGGGTGAAAGGGCATGATAATTAAGTAGCGATGAAGAGAAAGAAAAAACAAAAATAAAATGAGAAAAAAGGATGGTAGGGACCAAAGGAGAGAAAATAATAAAACCGACACGGAGGGGGCTGATATGGGGAATAAAATAGTGGGAGGGAGGATGGGGGGGAAGGGAAGGGGTATGTTATGGAATAGGGCGGGGGGGGGGAGAATGGGATGGGCGGGGGTCAGGGGAAGGGGGTATATGGTAGGCGTGGTTGAGGCTAGGTGTGGTAGCCGGTGGAGTGGTCAGGCCAGTTTTCAACTTGACAGCACCTTGGCTAGATGCTGACGTCGCGGACGGGCTGACTGCGTCGCCGAGTGTTGTTCCGCTGGGTACTCTCGCGGCTGTGCTGACTTTGGTGCTGACGCTTAAGAATGCTTATACAGAAAATTGAAAATTAGGGAAGACAATGCAGCCTTCATTTGTGAATTTCCTCGCGGTTGCCTTGGTGTTGGATGCCGGATGGGGCTTTTGTGAAGGAAGGCCGAGGCCATGGAAATGATGAAGGAGAGAGCGAGGACGAGAGAAAGAGGGT
>NC_061852.1:31602744-31620244 GCF_019202785.1 Penaeus chinensis | reverse complement strand
AATCCACAATGTACAACTAGTTTTATTGAACGTACCCACACCTCCCACTCAGCCCCACTCCACCTGCTCCCCATCCCCCACTCTACATGACTTCATCTCCCGTGTCCTTGTAGACCCGCCGTGCGACCCCCTCCTCACCCTTTAAATCATAAATAGTAAAAAATATAAATATATATCATCTCAAAAATATATATAAATAAAAAATAAATAAAAAATAAATATATATAAAAAATATATATATAACAAAATATAAAAAATAAATAACAGAAATAACACATTAAAAAAAACTGGATATAATCAATAATAATATATAAACTCAAAAAAATAAATATATATATAAAATAATAATAAAATATATATAATACTATATAAGATAATATATAAAAAATATATAAAATATTATATAAAAAATATATATATAAAAATAAATATAAATATCACATAAATATGTAATATATATATATAAATATATAACTATAATAGATATATTATATTATAATATATAATGTTCCTCAACCTAAACCCCAATGCCACCGCGTTTCCTTTCCTCTCTCTGTTTTATACCCCCACCTACTTCCTTAATATTATTAAATATAAGTATAAATAGTATATATTACTATATTATATAAATATATAATATTTAAAATATATATATTATATATTTAAAAAATGATATATATATTATATATATAATAATAAACTATTATATATATAATATATCCATTTTAATATATCTTGAATATAAAAATATTATCTATATATTATAAATAGATATATATATATATTATATATATATAAATGGATAATATATATATTATATATATAACTATATATAATTAACTATATATATATATTTATATATATAACTATATATACATATATAAATATCTATATAGATTCCATAAATATATACAACACATATATATATATACATATAACAACACATATATACAATACACATACATATGCCATCAACCACAGACACACACACACACCACACACACACACAACCCCCCACACTTAAATGTGTGTAGTGTGATGTGTGTGTGTGTGTGTGTGTGTTTTTGTGTGTGTGTGTGAATGTTATAAAATATAGTAAACAAAAAAACCATATTATATAATATATAAATAATATATAGCAACCATAAATAAACCACATATAATATACGAATCGAAAGAATGTAAGCTGAAACTTCGAAAGAAAATTATTCTCTTATGTAACTATATCCTTCATATTTTGTTAAGTTACTGCGGATTAAATCCATGTGTGCGAGATGTCGAAGATTATTTATCATAGCCTTTCCCTATATAAATAACTAGAAACCCAACGCGAAAACTATATAATGCCGCCAAAAAATACAGTCACGTTCACTTAGTCTAACACACTGCGGCGTCTCGTGACGTCTCCGGAAACGGTAAGCGAGAGGAACATAAATTAGACGCACTGTCAGGTTGCAAAAACTGATATAGGGTTCTGTCCTCCTTAAGACGTAAGATTCTAGTATTTGGCTCTTGTCTACGACAACAAAGTTCAAACTTAAATAATACATTGTTTTCACAGTCTCCTTTTTATTTGCGGTTGTGTGTGTTGTAAGTAAACTCTTGTTTGCATACAACCCCTCGGTAAAAATAAACATAATAAGGATTAATAATTGCGAGCCCGTTTATTCTCTGCGTTCGCATAAGAATAAAATGTTTTTTCTGCTTTAATGTACACGACGAAAAGGAGTAAAGGGGTCAATTACCCTGGAGTATGGTCACTTCACAAAAATTTTTTCCAGTTTACTAGATGCTTGCTTTGGTCGCGAACAATCTGTCGCAGTTAGCTCAGTTGTATCTCAACCACTGGTAAATTACACACTTCTAACTCTATGGGCTCATCCGCCACGGTTCACATGTCTTAAATATTGTAATTTCTTATATAATCTTATAAACTAAATTATTATAAAAATTAATATTATTCTTTGGTAGGGTGGGGGGGGGGGGCGGGGGGTGGGGGGGTGGAATTTTTATAACTAACTTACTTTAGTAACTTAACTTAACTTATCTTACCGAGAACTATGTAACTACTTCAAATCATCTGATGTCTTAGAAGAAAAACTTATGTTGTATCCTAAATTTGGACTGTAGAATCACATAACCGGCATATCAAATAGTATTAATGCTTTTCCACCCCAACCTCCTTGAGGTGTGCGAGAGTTCAAATACTTTTGTAGTGAGTACTCTTAAATGCCCCTGAATAGAACCTGAGCCGATCGTTTCGACAGAATCCATATGAATCCATGTTAACAAGTTGCTCCCTGAATACCCCAAAGCTAGCTAGATGCTCAAGGATAAATTCCCTGTTTTGCAAGAATCAAAAGCAGATTTAAGATCAAGAAATAACGTTTCACGAACGTAAGTTACGTGAAAGCATACTGTATCCATGTGGAGGTATTGGTATGAATTCCATTGTACATTTACTTTAAAAGAACAACCTCAATTCTCTTCTATAAAAATCACTTTACCATGTTTTACCATGAGGGAACAAATTGTTTGGCAATACTGTCGAATTATTAAATATTTAGAAATTCAAGATCTGTCCATCTTTCGCAGTTCTTTTATTTATCAAATAAACAAAAAACAACAAGCAAAATCGGAAAAAGAAATAAAAGGAGGATTTTCTGATGTTTTTGACGGGAGAGTGACAGCGACATATACACAAAACAATACCATTAGCTTTACCTTTTCATATAAGATCACAGGTCACTGTTGTAATCCACTGTCGAAGGGAGTCCGTTACAAAAGTTCAATAAAAATCACACAAAAACACAAAAGTGACAGCGTGGTTACCTTGTCGAACCCCCAGCCTGCCCTCTCTCAGGTACTCGGGTGTGTCTGGTGGGATTCCGCCCAGGTGCGCATCCTCATCTCGCGGTAATTAGCCACTACACAATTCACTATTTTTCGGCGCAAATAGTTGTGCCTTATATAAAAGTCTCAACTCATAAGGTTGTTTCTCAGTTAATGATGTCGTCCTAACTGCAGTTGTATCGTCCTTGCGCCCTTGTTCTCGCGCCTTTTGCAGTGATCTTGTTTTGTTTCGTCGTTTTTAAATGATTCTGTATAAGCAATTGCGTCGTGCGGTTCCAGTTCCGTCAGCAAATCTGATCACAACCAAATCGCTGAAATGACAGAAACAATATTATTTCAATGCCCCCCGGCGATTTCCCAGTTCATTTCTCTATTAATTTTACTACCTATTTTATATAAAAGATTGTCTTTTCTTTAATACATTTATAGCATGATAAAAGTACATAGTTGAAGCCGCCATCACAAGTGGCTCCTCAAAAGGGGTGTGTGTGTGTGTGTTAATGTGTTTGTGTATGTGTGTATGATGTGTGTGTGTGTGTGTGTGTGTGTGTGTGTGTGGTTGTGTGTGTGTGTGTGTGTGTGTTGTGTGTCTACGAGTAAAATCGAAAAAAGATTTTCCCTATAGGGGGATCAAGGAATTCTAAGTACAAGATAGGAATAAACAGAAACCAAAATTGGTAACGGTTTTGTCAGATCAAGGGAACGAATATACACGAAAAAGTCCGAAGTAATAGAAGAACAGGAAACTGTTTAAGGAGAATGAAAGCAAATTAATCAATAGTCAGTCTCAAATAATGCAATAGGCAAAAAAGATACAGCGACCTATGCCGATGTATCGAAAATAATAATAACAATAACGAAATGTGGTAAAAAAAAGTTAGGAAAAAGAACCATCAAGGAAGAAAAGACACAGCTTACAGAGACGTTAAAGATAAAAAAATTGAAGTCACACTTGACCAGACACGCAATGAAATTGCCATTTGACAGATGAAAACAAAGACAGTCATACGGTACATGAAGAATACAATGAAAAGATGGTCGTGGAACGAACAACGAAGACAAGAAATTGATTGCCAATATCCTCAACGATCAGAACCACGAATCAACGGACAGAATACCAAGCCCACATGAGGATGGGATTATTCAAAAGGGAAAGAAAGGCTCTTCACCGTGACATTCATGAACAAGCAAGTTGGTAACTGATATCATAAAGAAAGCTAAAAAAAAAGTCTTGTCCACCCCCACGAAGAAACATAGAAAAAAAAAATCGTAGATCCTGCTGAAAAAAACAAACAACCTGGAAGAGGTTAAAGAGCAAAATTACGAAGGACTGGGGGATAAACAAAAGTTTATTTTGAGAGTCATAGGCCTCTAAGCAAAACAAGTTTACTATCGGAACCAAAATGAAGAGAAGCATTAGCCTGTAACCAAACGAATTGCCCGAAGATTATAATGAAATAGTTTATACAATTATAGATGGTTTATACTCAAAAGTTACTAGAACTACAATTTAAAATAATAAACCAGGTAGGTAACTCAGAGACTATATATAAGTAAGTTACTAAATGTGTTCTAGGGAATATTACATATTTCTTATTTTTTTAAACTAAAAAAGCGTACTTATTTACAATAAAATATATATTGTAATATTATATACATAAATAATAAAGTACACACAACACACACACATATATAATATAAATATATGTTTTTTTGTGTGTGTAACCATTTGAAATAAAGGCCACTACGTGACACAGACTGCCATCACCAATCAGCACCCCAAACCCTCGCTCTACTTGCTTCTTCATATGCCTTGTTGACAATAAGGGTCTTGTAAGACCTTACGTTAGATGGAAAGCGGTGGATGAGTTAGCAATATCAAATATGGAAAATAATTATCATAATGGATTGTAGAGATCAAACAAGACCCCAGACTGGAACTAAAGGCAATGAGATAGAAACAATGGTTAAATAATAATGATAACCATAATGTCCATGACCCCTGCACATCATACATCGGTGGTCACAAGAAAATTACCAAAAACTAATTCAGGCAAACAGACCGTCTACAGTATGCTTGAAACCACTTATTTAGAAACATAAAAAGAATATAAAGGATATGGAGCACTGGTCTACTATTGGAAAAGGGACCCTATAGTAATTAAACTAAATACGGTCTGCTACGAAAAGAGGCATCGTAAGTAAGAAAAAAAGGAGGTACAACGAGAAGAGAGGAAATTATTAGAAACTTTAACGATTTCTTTGATGGCATAAACTGGAACCAATTCTGGACGAAGACAACATAATATACAATATCCAATTTTTTGGCGAAGCCAGCATGAAAAGGAGTACACAAGATTCAAAACTGAGCAAGAAATTACCAAAGAGTTTTAAGTGATAAATGCAAGAAAATGAGAGAAAACAAGCAGCTCCTTTGGAAAAGGTTCAGAAGGCGTAGATCTTAATCAGCGTTTAAATTAATAAAGTAGGAGGTGAAAATAGGGTTGATAAGGATAAATTCAATAATGTACAAATTATACAAAGTGTCTTATTCCAACTACATACTTATGAAAACTAAAAGGTAGAAGATCAATTATCACCATCAAAGACAACAACTTTGTTTATCTAAGGAAGAGGAAATGTGTTAATCCTTAATGGAAATCCCGCCAGTGTTTGTTCAGATCATAGAAAGAAACTACAAAAAACAGTCAAAATAATTTGAAAACATCACACACTCTAAAAGAATTGAAATTCAGTGAGACTAAGAACATTAATGCAGAAGGATAATTAGGAAACCACTGAATGAATACATGAAAAACCACAGTATGATATCAATTAAGCAATTTTGTCTTAGGAGGGAAGGTTATGTGTGTGTTTTGGCTGGGTGGGTTGTTGTATACAAGACTTTAAAAAGGCTTTGATATGGTGTTTTCATAATACTTTTGGAAGTTAAAACACGTAGATTGACTGAAGGGCAAACACCCTCGAATGAAGGAAAAGACATCCTACATTAAGAGAGGACAAAGGAGCACGGAGTAATTAGAGGGATGCACAAAGCGAAGACGAGTAACGAACGGAGTACCTCAAGGATTCGTCTTGACACCAATTTTTACTATTTTCATCAGTGATTAAGGGTCAAAAACATAAATAGTCTTCTCTGAAAATGTTTGAAACAGCGGAAATACTGTAAGGAGCAATCGAGGACGTCTTATTCCATCAAAAGTGCATCGAACACTTATGTGGAGTTGTACTTGAAATTGTAATTACACAATACACAGCAAGGCCAGATTCGCAGAAAGTACACGTTTAAGAAGAAAACAAAAAGTAGTTTCTCAAAATTCTATAAGAAACATGGAACAATCTCCCAAACAACGTTCTGTCCCAAAATGTGCTTTCTATTGTACATACTTCAAATATAGCAGAGGGGCCTCATCAGAGCATAGCTCTTCTCCCACACAACTATGTGAGGTAAACACAACACACACACACACACAACACACACACACAACACACACACACACACACAACACACACACACACCAACACCACACACACACCACACGGCACACATTAAAGACTAAGAATAAGAATAGCCGTGTAAAATGGTAAATTTATTGGTTTAATTTAATGAATATGTAATGCGTTTTAGAAATCGAAATAAGAGTGTTTTGTGTGTAAAATATTATGCTCCGACGTTTTCTTTAAAAATAAATTATAGGGAAACTATATAAATGACAAACCAAAATTGTGTGTGTGAGTGTTGTGTGTTTTTTGTGTGTTGTTGTGTGTTTTTGTGTGTGTGTGTGTGTGTGTGTGTTGAATATATGTATAGTATTATACATATTTCTATGATATGTATATGTATACACGCACACAAACATAAGCTATCTATCTATATGTGAATATATATAATAAAATATATATATATCAATATATATATATATAGATATACCTATAAAGTGTGCGGTACACAAATGTTATATATAAATATTAATAATTATAGAACATATAATGTGAAACATATATCACCCTACACCGCACGCACACAACACACGACACACACTATATGTGTGTGTGTATATATAATATATTATATATATATATATATATCTATATAATAATATATAAATATATAAAAATATAATAACACACACACAAATATCTGCGTGTGTGTGTGTTTTCAAAGCTATCATTAAAGAAGACAACCTAAACCATGTGTGATGCCTAAAGTTAATGAAATAAGTGTTATAAATCATTGCCATGTTACATAAATAGGTACGAATGTAATTATTTATAATCCCTGTATGAATCTCGAACTTTCAGTTGAAATTACACCAGATTATTGACCACCAGTCCTTGGTTAATATAACTAATGCAGTAAACTGACCAACATTACGCAACGCTGATTTTTCTCAACAAGAGATAAAGAAAATAACGCCTTATGAGGCAATGAAATAGACTAAATGCAAAGAGAGAACGGGCGCTCGACCCCCCCTTTAGGGAGCCCGGGCCGATCGAGAGACCGCCGCGCGCCGGGGGACTATCTATCATCGGAAAACGCGGAAGTGGCAAGAGCTGCGCCAGAGGCCTTTCTCACTTTTCGTGCCAACACGAGCACCGAAGCCTGAGAATCATGAGTCAAATCCCTTATGTCACGAAATATAGAAGTATAGAAGATAAGCATGGTTGCAGAGTTATCTAAAAAAATTACAAAGTGAAAGAGGAAAGTTATATTTAAAGTGCAGTGGCCGTCTTGTGCCCAAAACCATAATAATCTGAAGAGAGAGAAAGAAAATGTGCAGATTTGTGTACTTACGGAACAAACAGCGATGGAAATAAGTTATATACTCCGTTTGGTTTGTGTTGCTTTTCTTCGAAGAGGACATGAAATACGAATTAAACAAAGGAAGCCAACCCCTCTCTAATACTTACTCGTGAGGCTTTATTTTTCTCTCTCTCTTTTTTTTTTTTTTTTACTCGTTTCCTTGTCTTCGGCCGTTTTAATTTATCGAAGATTTAAGTTTTTGGTTTTGTTTTTTTTATTTTCTGTTCTCCAATCTGTAGTTGTACAGAGGACTTACAAATACTTTCAGACGTCTACATTTATTGGATGGCAGGTGAAACCTTACAGAGAATATTTTTTGTTTATGTAAACATTGCTTTCTTATTAATTGTTCTACATGAAACTATAAGTGTAGGTAATTGTGGATTGTATAAAGCTGTATATAAGTCCAGGAATTTTATTGACATACTTTTCATTTTTTTTGTTTCACAGAGTCATCCAATCATGCCAGTTATGATTTAATTTGTTTGTTTAGTTTTAGTTATTTATTATTTTTCCATGCAGGGGTGGGGGGTAATGTTTTAGTGCCATGCAGCCATCAGTCAGCAATTATTGTCTTTATTTTCAATAACTTGCTGCTGTATAATATGGGTGAAACCTGTAATCCCTTCAGACTAAACTCCAATTCTCCAGCCACACCTTGGATCCACAAACATTACCAAATTAACCAAAAACCTTTCCTGGGGCCGTCACCTGCTGACTTTCCAACCTGATCACCATGAACTAACTATATACCAGGCAATATATTCACTACTTATTTTCTTAATTTCCGACATTATTCTAACCTTTAAATATTTCATGTAACAGCGCGTTAGCTTTTTCCCTCCCTCTTATTGATAAGGCCTTAGATTTTCCTAAAATCCATATAAAGTTACACAACTTTCTTATTATCAATTGCAAACGAAATACCATATATGAAGAAATGCCTTTATTATTGTAGTTCTATCCAAAAACATGAAAAAGTTCCCCTATACCATATGGATCCGTGAAACTGAAAATACACATTTGATACTAATATACAATGGTGTAATATGCATGAACCTATCGTTGTTTTTCCTTTGCAAGATAACTAGTTCCGAAAGATCAGTGAAAGTCTTGACAATTTTGTGTCAAGTGACAGCACCCCCATTACTCCAGCCAACAACCTTGGGGCAATCCTGGAATACCCACAAACATTGCCGCTGTAAACCAAATAAACTTTTCAAACCCAGGGGATCCAAACCTGGACCTCACCCAAGTACTGTAGTGTGGATTTGTTATTGGCCCTGATATCTTCCTGTCAACACTATTCTTTTGCTTTTCAGAGGTCATTTTTTGTATCTGTAAGTTCAATTTTTCCACTCTATGATGTCCCCCCCATAAGATATTCCTTGTCCTTCGTGCAGTCATTATAAAAGTATACTACAGTATTATGTGTTGCACATGTTTCTTATCATCTTATGAAGTAAGTGTTACTTAACTTTGTAGGTTCATCCATTACAAGGCAAAGTTTACCTTGTTCCTAATGCCTTTGTGAAACTGAAACATATTACATCCAAGATATTCACATCAACAAGAAAAACATTGTATCATGATATTGCTCTCTCAGGACCAAGAACAAATCCCAATACACAATATAGTATACTCTCTTCCCATACTTACCAATAATACCTTTAACAGAGAAGATACCCTTAAAGTAATGCCTTAAGAAAAAAAAAAGAAAAACAATTTAAAGACTGAATGTTGGAATTGAAACCGGGATTAGTGTTAAAATTTAATGCGAGACCTACACCTAATATTTTCCTTATTAACCAATTGCCAACAGGTATGCCATGTGCCATGGCCCCTGTGAGTTACCTTTTTAATTGTTTTTAACACTAGAATGGCTTGACTAATGTACTAATCACCAATGAAGCCAATTACGAGTGCTGCCTGTCTCGCCCGTTTGCCCCTTTTTCTTTAATATAAACAAAAATATTTTACGGTATCAATTACTTGCTATTACTAATGTTTATAACATTATAGTAAAAATCACGATTTATAACAAAATAACACCCTCAATATTCATAGTAACTAGTAAATGAAACATTTTCCTGCCAATTCAAGGAGAGGTGAAAACAACTAGCAGAGCAATCATGATGTGTAGAGACAATTTCACAAAAAAATTTAAAAATGAGCCAGCATTTCCTCATCTTAATTCCACCTCATTATCCTTGACGGCAATTGGATGTTAAAGGGTATGTATAAAAATTATTGAAACCGTTTAAAGCATCTAGAAACAATTACAGACTTAATATTGACTCATGTCAAGGAATATTGTAGACCCCATATACATCGCATTGAATTGCTTTGCTTAACCCAATGCCGACGGGTATGACTTTTACAGATATTCTCATCCCACTGTGAGTATTTATTTTGTTGGTTGTTTTACACATAGATGGACACACATATACTAAGTCACGCAATGAGCCCATTTACCAGTACTGCCAGTCTCTCTCCCGTTTACCCATATCTTTTGATTTACAAAATATTTTCATTATCTTATTTTTCTGTTACTAATGTTAAAAAACATAATAATTATAATGATTATAATAAGAAATAACACCATTGAATTTCCATTAGCACTATAAAAATACTTTTTTTTTTCCCGCCATTTCAAATCAGTGTACGGACACAATCTACTAAAATTGACTCCTTGTTGCGTAGCACTAGCAAACCATCTATGGGCAGACATTTCACAAAAAATAAAGAAAAAAAGGCACATGCAATCTCCCCATTTTTAAAAATTTTCCCCGTTGGCTATTGGGTTACAAGAAGATTGAGGAACTGTACTTGCTATATGGGCCCTTACCCAATGGCTTGTGGCTTATGTACTGTCCACTGTATACTTTTGGCCCAACCACCCAGGATCAGTTAGTAACCTTAGTTACAGGCCAAATTATCCTCCCCATTCCTTGAATATGGGAGAATTTTTTTCCATTGCAATTAATTGTCCATATTGTTATTGATAAATGCCAATTCCCTTTCTTGTAAATATAAGATACAACGTTTATAATATAAATATATATGTATAGATATAAGGTATAATATAATATATAAATCTATTCTATATATATAGAATATTTATATATATAATGTATAATATATGTATATATAAAATATATATAAATATATAAAAGATATATATATATATAAACTTATAAATATAAATAATATTTAAAAAAATATATGTAATCATATATTTAAATAGTATATATATATATATTATATGAATAAGATATATATATAAACATTATATATATAATATAAACATATAATAATTATAAACAGAATAAATTATGTAATATAATATAAACATGTATATGTATACAACATACAAACATACATACATATTCACATATATATGTAATATGTATATGTATATATATTTACATATGCATATAAATAATAGCATACATATTCACATATATATGTATTGTATATTTTGTAATATATTTACATATGCAAATATACATACATACATATTCAACATATATAATGTAAATGTTATATTTGTATATATATTAACATATGCATATATATAACACCATATGTATAGTGTATTCATATATATGTTAAAGTATGTATGTTATGTTTGAAAATATAAAAAAATTAATATACATATATACATATATATATGTATATAAACGATAAATACAGTTAATATAAATATAAGTAAATATATAGACTAAATATATAATATACATATACATATTCACATTATATATCTAAATGGAAATTTATCTATTAAATTAAATAATAAATATATACACACACATATGTAATATATATACAAATGTATCTATATATATATATATATAACACATACAGTAACAAACAACCAAACATAAATACATACCTACATACAAACCTACATCACATCCATCCATACATCCCTACATACAATACAAACATACATACGTATACACACACACACATATACACAACACACACATACACACACACAAACACATAAACATTAATAAGGATACAAATATAAATTGTCATATTTATATATACATGTCTAAAATAAATGTAATATATAATGCATAATGCATACATACATACATACATACATACATACATACATAATACATATATACCAAAAATACAATATACATACATAAATACATACATACATACATACATACATACAACTACATTCATACATACATACATACATACATACAATAACATACATACATATATGTTAATGTATGTACCCACATGTAAAACATACATATACATATATATTAAAATTACATGTGTGTATATACATACATAATAATGTATGTATGTAAATATATATATTATAAACATATGCATATTAAATATATATATTAATAATTTTAAATTTGTTTTTTTCTAGGACACAATGAGGAAATCAAAGATCTTTTTTTCAAGTTGAAACCTAGTACCCGAACCAAAGAACAACAAGGAGATATCCCGCCACATTCCGTGGAGCACACATTCATGTTACATTTAATAAAACTAACCCAATCAATTTGAAGGCATCCCAAGTGCATGGAAAAGTTCTATAGAAAAAGTCATTAAGGTTTGTAACCCGCACTCTCTCCTGTCTTTTAAAATCTTCTCAGGAGAATAGTGTATAGTTTTTGTTTAAACAATAACTTAACAAAAATTATTATTTGTTGAGAAGTACACCCACAGGACAAATTTTTAATATTTTGTATGAAATGTCTATAAATATGGTAGCACCTATGATTTTATTGCAATGCATTTCTATTAATCAATGCCTTTTTTTCTTCCAATCAAAATCTCTGTTTTCACTCCCTCTCCCTCTCTCTTCCTCTTCCCTTTTCCCCAGTTCTTTCTCTGTCTCTCTTTCACTGTCCTCTCTTTCTCTGTTTCCTTTCTCTTGTCTCTATTTCTCTGTCTCTCTCCTCTCTGTCTCTTCTCTCTCTGTCTCATCGTCTCTCTCTCTGGTACTCTTCTCTCTCTCTCTCTCTCTGGTCATCTCCTCTCTGTCCTCTCCTCTCTTCTCTCTCTCTACTTGTCTCTCTCTCTCTGTCTCTCTCTCTCTGTATCTCTTCTTTTTCTTTTCTCTCTCTCTCTCTCTCCTCTCGTCCTTCCTCTCTCTCTCTCTCATCTCTCTCCTCATCTCTCTCTCTCTCTCTCTCATCACTCTCCTCTCTCTCTCTCTTCTCTCTTCTTTACTTTTCTCTCTCTCCTCCTCTCCTCTCTCTCTCTCTCTCTTTTCTTTCTTCTCTCACTCTCTCTCTCTCTCTCTCCTTCTCTCTCTCGCCCACTCTCTTCTCTCCTCTTTCTCTTATCACTTTCCTTCCCTCTTTCCTCTCTTTCTCTTTCTCTTTCTCTCTCTCTCTCTTTCTCTTTCCTCTCTCTCTTCTTTCTCTCATCTTCTCTTCTTTCTCTCTCCATCTCTTTCTTTTTCTCTTCTCTCTCATTTCTCTTCCTCTTTCTCACTCCGATCTTTCGTTTCGCTCTCTCTTCTTTCTTCTCTTCTCTCGACCTTTCTTTTCTTCATTCCCTCTCTCTCTCTTTCATTTCTCTCCGTCTCTTCTTTCTCTTCTCTCTCTTCCTTTCTCTCTCTCTCTCTCCTCTCTCTCTTTTTCTCGGTCTTTCCCCTCTTTTTCTCTTCTCTCCTCTTTTTCTCTCTCAGTTTCATCTCTTTTTCTCTCTCTCTCCTTTTTCCTCTCTCTCGTTTTTTCCTCTCTCTCTCTCCTTTTCCCTCTCTCTCTATTTCTCTTCTCTCTCTTTTTTTTCCCTCATCTTCTTTTGTTTTCTCTCGTCATTTTCGCTCGCTCTCTTTTTTCTCTCTCTCGTCTTTATCTTCTCATCACCTCTCTTATCTCACTCTTCCTCTCCTCTCTCTCCTCCTCTCGTCGTCTTGTATCTCTCTCTCTCTCGTTTTTCCTCATCTCTCTTTTTCTCTCTCTTTCTTTTTCTCTCTCTTGTCTATTTCTCTTCTCTCTCCCTCTTTCTCTCACTCTCTCTCTTATCTCATCTTTTCCCCTCCCCCCCCTTTCCTTTTCTCTCTCTCTCTCTTTTTCTCTCTTTCTCTTTCTCTCCCTCTCTCTTTATCTCTCTTATCTCTCTCTTTTTCCTCTCTCCTCTCATTTCTCTCTCATCTCCGTCCCTCTTTTTTCTCTCCTCTCTTTTTCCCTCTTTTCTACTTTCTCTCTCTCTCATCTTTCTTCTCTCCTCTCTCCTCGTCTCCTCTCTCTCTCTCTCATCCTCTCTCTATCTCTCTCTCTCTCCTTTTCCTCTTCTCTCTCTTCTCTCCTCTCTCTTTCTCTTCGCTTTCCTCTCTCCTCTTCCTCTCTTTTCTCCTCTACTGTCTCTCTTCCTCTCTCTTTCCCTCTCTTTCCCTCCTCCTCTACCGCCTCTCTCTCTCTCTCTCTGTCTCTGCTCTCCTCACACAGTCTCACCGTCCTCACTCTTTCCTCTCTCTCTGTCTCTCTCTCTCTCACATGTCACTCTCTCTCTCTGTCTCTCTCTCTCTCTGTCTCGTCTCTCTCTCTTCTCACTCCCTCTCCACTCTTGTCTCTCTCTCTCACTGTCTCTCTCTCTCTCTCTCTCCTCTCTCATCTCTCTCTCATCATCTCTCTCTCTCCTCTCTCTCTCCCCATCTGTCTCTCCTCTCTCTTCTCGTAACTATCGTCTCTCTCATACTCTCTCTCTCTGTCTCTCTCTCTCTCTCTGTCTCTCTCTCTCTCCCTCTCTTCTCTCTCTCTCTTCTCTCATCCTCTGTCCCAGTCTCTCTCTCATGTCTCTCTCCTCTCACTGTTTTCTTTCTCACTCTGTCTCCTCTCTCTCTGTCTCTCTCCTCTGTCTCTCTCTCCTCCTCTCCTGGTCCTCATCTCTCCTCTCTCACTTTTTGTTTGTCTCTCTCTCTCTCTCTCTGTCTCTCTCTCTCTCTGTCTCTCTCTCTCTCTGTTCTCTCTGTCTCTCTCTCTCTCTCTGCTGTCTCTCTCTCTCTCTCTCTCTGTCTCCTCTCTCACTCTCTCTGTCCTCTCTCTCTCACTCTGTACCTCCTCTTCTCTGTCTCTCTCTCTCTCTCTCTGTCTCTCTCTTCTCTCTCTCCTCTCTGTCTCTCTCGTCTTCTTCTGTCCCTCCTCCTCTCATCTCTCTCTCTCTCACTCCTCTCTCTCCTCTCTCTTCGTCTCTCTGTCTCTCTCTCTCTCTCGAGTTTCTTTCTCTCTCTGTCTCCTCTCTCTCTGTCCTCCTTCTTCCCACTCTCTCTCTCTCTGTCTCTCTCTCTCTCTGTCTCTCTCTTCCTCTGTCCTCTCTCTCTCTCTCTGTCCGCTCTCTCTCTCCTCTGTCTCTCTCTCCGCTTTCCTTTCTCTCTCCTCTTTCTCTCTCTCCTCCTCTTCTCTCTTTCTCTCTCCTCTTTCTCTCTCTCATTTCTCTCTCTTTTCGCTCTCTCTCTCTCTGTACTCTCTCTCTCTCTATTCTCTCACACTCTCTTCTTTCTCCTCTCCTCTCTCCCTCTTTCTCTCCTCTCTCTCTCCTCTTGTCTCTCTCAAAAACGCTCTCTTCTTTCTCTCTCTCTCTCTTCTCCTCTCTCTCCTCTCTCTCCTCTCTCTCCTTCTTTCTTTCTCTCATCTCTCTCTCTCTCTCGCTCTTTTCTCTCTCTCTCTCCTCCTCTTTCTTCTCTCTCACTCTCTCCTCTTTCTCTCTCTCTCTCCCTCTTTCTCTCTCTCTCTCTCTCCTCTTTCACTCCTCTCCTCCTCTTTCTCCTCTCTCCTCCTCTTTCCTCTCTCTCTCCTCTTTCTCTCTCTCTCACTCTTCTTTCTCTCTCTCTCCTGTTCTCTCTCTCTCCCTCTTTCTCCTCTCTCCTCTTTCTCTCTCCCTCTCCCTTCTCTCTCTCCCTCTTTCTCTCCTCTCATCCTATTTCTCTCGTTTCTCTCTCTCCTCTTTCTCCTCTCTCTCCTCTTTTCTCTCTCTCTCTCCTCTATCCTCTCTCTCCTCTCCTGCTTCTCTCTCTCTCTCGCCACTTTCTCACTCTCGCCCTCCACTTTCTCTCTCTCTCTCCTCTTTCTCTCTCATCTCTCTCTCCTCTTTCCTTCCCTCTCCTCCTTTCCTCTATCCTCTCTCCTCTTTCTCTTCTCTCTCTCTCCTCATCTTTCTCTCTTTTTCTCTCCTTTCTCTCTCGTATCATTTCTCTCATTCTTTTCCTCTCTCTCTCTCGCTCTCTCTCTCCCCTCTCTCTCTCTCTCCCGTCTCTCGTCATCATGCTCTCTCCTCTCTCTCTCTCTTTACTCTCCTCTCTCTCTCTTTCTCCTCTTTTTCTCTCTCTATCTCTCTCTCTTTCTCTCGCTCTTCTCTATATCTTTCTCTCTCTCCTCTTTCTCTCTCTCCTCTCTCTCTCCTCTTTCTCTCTCTTCTCTCGCTTCTCTTTTTCTTCTCGTCTTTTTTCTTCTCTCTCACTCTTTCTCTTTCTCTCTCTCTCTTTCTCTCTCTCTCTTCTCTCTCTTTCCTCTCTCTCCTCTCTCTCTCTTTCTCCTCTCTCTTCCTCAATTTTTTCTCTCTCTCTCTCTTTCTCTCTTCTCTTTCTCTTTCTCTCTCTCTTTTTCTCTCTCTCTCATTCTCTCACTCTCTCTTTCTCTCTACTACCTCTCGCTCCTCGTCTCATTTTTCACGACTCTCTCTGGGCCTGTTTCCCCCTCTCTCTTTCTCTCTCTCTCTCCTTCCTCTCTCTCTCTCACCCTCTCTCTTCTCTCATCTCACTCCCTCTCTTTTTCTCTCTTCCTTTCACGCCTCTCTCTCACTCTCTCTCTCTCTCTCTCTCTCTCTTTCTCTCTCTCTCCCTCTTTCGCACATCTCTCTCTCTCCTCTCCCCCTCTATCTCTCTCTCTCTCTCCTCTTTCTCTCTCGTCTCTCTCCTTTCTCTCTCTCCTCTTTCTCTCTCTCTCCAAGTCACCTCTACATCTCTCTTCTCCCCTCTCATCCTCTCCCTCTATCTCTCTATCTCTCACATCTCTTTCTCCTCCCTCATCTCCTCTTTCTCTCTCTCACTCTCTCTCCTCTCGCTCACTCTCCTCCTCACTTCCTCTCAACACATTCTCTTTCACCTCTCTTCTTTCTCCCTCGTAATCTCTCCTCAAATCCTCTCTTACTCTTCCACACACTCCACTCCACTCTCACACTCTCTCTCCCCCTCTCATTCTCTCTCTCTCCTTTCTTTCACCTCTTTTCCTCTCTCTCTCCTCTCTTTCCCCCTTTCACTCTTTCACTCCTCTCTTTCCACCGCACTCCCGTCTCATCTCTCCCGCACCCACACTATTTCCTCTCTCTCCCCTCTCTCTCTCTCTCTCCTCACTTTCATCATCTTTCTCCTCTCCATTCTCTCTCTTTCCTCCTCTCCTCTCTCTTTCCTTTCCCACTTCTTTCTCTCTCTTTCTCCTCTCTATATTCCTCTCTCTCTCTCTCTCTCTCCTCCTTTCTCTCATCCTCTTCTGCATCTCTCGTCTCTCTCACTCTCTCTCTGCTCTCTCTCTCATTCTTCTCACTCTCCTCTTTCTCTCTCTCTCACTCTTATTCTCTCTCTCACACTCTTTCTCTCTCTCCTCTTCTCTCACCTGACACACTCTCCTTACACTCCACCTTTCTCTCTCTCTCACATCACTTCACCCCCCTCTCTCCACTCCTTCTCTCTCCTCTCGTCTCTCTCTTCACTCTCTCTCATTCCTCTCTCCTCCTCTCACCTTTCCTCTCTCCCTCACAAATCCTCTCACTACCGTCTCTCTCACAACTTCTCGGTCTTTTCTCACTACTCACTCACACACACGTCCCTCACTCATC
>NC_061852.1:31587744-31592744 GCF_019202785.1 Penaeus chinensis | reverse complement strand
CAAAGGAAAACAACGATAGGTTCATGCATATTACACCATGAATAATAGTATCAAAATGTGTATTTTCAGTTTCACGGATCCATATGGTATAGGGGAACTTTTTCCTGTTTAGGATAGAACTACAATAAATAAGGCATTTCTCATATATGGTATTTCGTTTGCCAATTGATAATAAGAAAGTTGTGTAACATAATATGGATTTACAGGAAAATCTAATGCCTTTATCATAAAGAGAGGGAAAAGCTACACTCGCTGATACATGAAATAATTTACAAGGTTTAGAATAATGTCGGAAATTAAGAAAATAAGTAGTGATATATGCCTGGTATATAGTTAGTTCATGGTGATCAGGTGGAAGTCCAGCAGGTGAGGCCCCAGGAAGGTTTTTGGTTAATATGGTAATGTTTGTGGATCCCCAGGAGTGGCTGGGGATCCACAATCTAATAGGGAGTTTAGTCTGAGGGATACAGTTTCACCCATATTATACAGCAGCAAGTTATTGAAATAAAAGACAATAATTGCAGACTGATGGCTGCATGGCACTAAAACATTACCCCCCACCCCTGCATGGAAAAAAAAAAATAAATAAATAAATAAATAAACAAATAAAAATAACTGCATGATTGGCTGACTCTGTGAAACAAAAAAAAAGAAAAAAGTACTGTCAATAAAATTCCTGACTTATATACAGCTTATACATCCCACAAATACCTACACTTACTAGTTTCATGTAGAACAATTAATAAAGAAAGACAATGTTTACATAAACAAAAACTATTCTCTGATAAGGTTTACAGCCATCCAATAAAATGTAGACGTCTGAAAGTATTGTAAGTCCTCTGTACAACTACAGAATGAGAACAGAAAAATAAAAAAACAAAACCAAAAACATAAATCTTGAGATAAATAAAACGGCGAGAACAAGAGAACGAAAAAAAAAAAAAAAAAGAGAGAGAGAAAAAAAAGCCTCACTGACGTAAGTCTTAGTAGGGGGTGGCTTCCTTTGTTAATTCGTTATTTCATGTCCTCTTCGCAGAAAAGCACACAAACCAAACGGAGTATATAACTTATTTCCATCGCTGATTGATATCCGTAATGTACACAAAACTGCACCATTTTCTTTCTCTCTCTTCAGATCATTATGGTTTTGGGCACAAGAGGCCACTGCACTTTAAATTATATCTTTCCTCTTTCACTTAGTAATTTTTTAGCTAAACTCAGCAACCATGCTTATCTTCTCTACTTCTCTATTTCGTGACTAAGGATTTTGACTCACTGATTCTCAGGCTACGGTCGTGTTGGGCAACGAAAAGTGAGAAAGGCCTCTGGCGCAGCACTTGCCACTTCCTGCGTTTTCCGCTGATAAGATAGTCCCCTGGCGCTCGGCGGTCTCTCGCTCGGCCCGGGCTCCCTAAAGGGGAGGGTCGAGCGCCCGTTCTCTCTTTGCATTTAGTAATTTCATTGCCTCATAAGGCGTTATTCTTTCATCTCTTGTTGAGAAAAATCAGCGTTGCGTAATGTTGTTCAGTTACTGCATTTAGTTATATAACGAAGGATGTGGTCAATAACTGGTGTAATTTCAACAGAAAGTTCGAGATTTCATATACATGTGATTATACATAAATACATCCGTACCAATTATGTAACATGGCAATGATTTATAACACTCATTCATTAACATATAGGCATCACACCATGGTTTAGTTGTCTTCTTTAAATGATAGCTTGCAAACACACACACACGCAGATATTTGTGTGTGTGTGTATTATATATATATATATATATATATATATATATATATATATATATATATATATATACACACACACATATAGTGTGTGTGTGTGTGTGCGTGCGTGTAGAGAGATATATGTTACACATATATATGTATATATAATATTAATATATATATATACATTTGTGTACGCACACTTTATAGGTATATATATATATATATATATATATATATATATATATATATATATATATATATTCACATATAGATAGATAGCTATGTATGTGTGCGTGTATACATATACAAACATATGAAATATGTAAAATATATACATATATTCACACACACACACACACACACACACACACACACACACACACACACACACACACACACACACACACACACACACACACACACACACATTTTGGTTGTCATTTATATAAGTTTCCCTATAAATTTATTTTTAAAGAAAACGTCGGAGCATAATATTTTACACACAAACACTCTTATTTCGATTTCTAAACGCATTACATATTCATTAAATTAAACCAATAAATGTACCATTTCACACGGCTATTCTTAATCTTAAGTCTTAATGTGTGTGTGTGTGTGTGTGTGTGTGTGTGTGTGTGTGTGTGTGTGTGTGTGTTTACCTCACCTAGTTGTGTGGGAGAAGAGCTAAGCTCTGATGGGCCCCTCTGCTATATTTGAAGTATCGTACAATAGATGCACATTTTGGGCACAGCACGTTGTTTGGGAGATTGTCCCATGTTTCTATAGATATCTTGGAGAAACTTACTTTTTTTTTTTTTTTTTCTTAAATCGTGTTACTTTCTGCGAATCTGGCTGCAGTGTATTGTTGAATTACAATTTCCAAGTACAACTCCACATAAGTTTTCGATGCCCTTTTGAAGGAATAAGACGTCCTCTATTGCTCCTTACAGTAATTTCGCGCTGTCTACAAACATATTCAGAGAACTATTTATGTTTGACCCTTAATCACTGATGAAAATAGTAAATATAATTGGTGTCAAGACCGATCCTTGAGGTACTCCGTTCGTTACTCGTCTTCGCTTAGTGCATCCCTCTAATTACTGTGCTCCTTTGTCTTTAATGTAGGAAGTCTTTCATTCATTCGAGGAGTTTGCCCTTCAGTCCATCTACGTGTTTTAACTTCCAAAAGTATTTATGAAACACCATATCAAACGCCTTTTTAAAGTCTTAGTATACACAACCCACCCAGCCAAACACACACATAACCTTCCCCTCCTAAGACAAAATTGCTTATTTGATATCATACTGTGTTTTTCATGTACTTCAAACCAGTGTTTCCTAATTATCCTTCTGCATAATGTTCTTAGTCTCACTGAATTCATTCTTTTAGAGTGTGATGTTTTCAATATTTTGACTGATTTTTGTAGTTTCTTTCTATGTTCCTGAACAAACACTGGCTGGAATTTCCCATTAAGGATTAACACATTTCCTCTTCCTTAGTATAAACAAAGTTGTTGTCTTTGATGGTGATAATTTGATCTCTACTTTTAGTTTTCATAAGTATGTAGTTGAATAAGACACTTTGTATAATTTGTACATATATTGATTATATCCTTTTCAAACCCTATTTTCACCTCCCTACTTTATTAATTTTAAACGCTGCTTAAGATCTACGCCTTCTGAACCTTTTCCAAAGGAGCTGCTTGTTTTCTCTCATTTTCTTGCATTTATCATTAAAACACTTTTGGTAATTTCTTGCTTCAGTTTTGAATCTTGTGTACTCCTTTCATGCAGGCTTCGCAAAAATTGGATATTGTATATTTATGTTGTCTTCGTCCAGAATTGGTTCCCAGTTTATGCCATCAAAGAAATCGTTAAAGTTTCTATAATTTCCTCTCTTCTCGTTGTACCTCCCTTTTTTTCTTACTTACGATGCCTCTTTCTCGTAGCAGACAGTAATTTAGTTTAATTACTATAGGGTCACTTTTTCCAATAGAAGCCCAGTGCTCCATATCCTTTATATTCTTTTTATGTTTTCTGAATAAGAGGTCAAGCATAGACGGTCTGTTTAGCCCTGAATTAGTTTTTGGTAATTTTCTTGTGACCACCGATGTATGAGGTGGCATGTACATTATGGTTATCATTATATTTACCCCATTTGTTTCTATCTCAATTGCCTTTAGTTCCAGTCTGGGGTCTTGTTTGATCTCTAAATCCATTATGATAATTATTTTCCATATTGATATTGCTAACTCCTCCCACCGTTTCCATCTAACCTGTAAGGTCTTACAAGACCCATATTTGTCAACAAGGCATGAAGAAGCAAGAGCGAGGGTTTGGGGTGCTGAATGGTGACCTGGCAGTGTCACGTAGTGGCCTTTATTTCCAATGGTTACACACACAAAAAAACATATATATATATATATATATATATATATGTGTGTGTGTGTGTATTTATATATATGTATATATATTAAATATATATATTATGTAAAATAAGTACGCCTCTTTTAGTTTAAAAAATATAAGAAATATGTAATATTCCTCTAGAACACATTTAGAAACTTACTTATATTATAGTCTCTGAGTTACCTACCTGGTTTATTAATTTCAATTGTAGTTCTAGTAACTTTGAGTATAAACCATCTATAATTGTATAAACTATTTCATATAATCATTCGGCATTCGTTTTGGTTACAAGGCTAATGCTTCTCTTCATTTTGGTTCCGATAGTAAACTTGTTTTGCTTAGAGGCCTCTGACTCTCCAAATAAACTTTTTTTTTCTCCCCCAGTCCTTTCGTAATTTTTGCTCTTTACCTCTTACAGTTTGTTTGTTTTTTTCAGCAGGATCTACGATTTTCTATGTTCTTCGTGGGGTGGCCAAGACTTTAGCTTTCTTTATGATATCAGTTACCAACTTGCTTGTTCATGAATGTCACGGCTGAAGAGCCTTTCTTTCCCTTTTCGAATAATCCCAACCTCATGTGTGCTATGGTATTCTGTTCCGATGATTCGTGATTTCTGATCGTGAGAATATTGGCAATCAATTTCTTGTCTTCGTTGTATCGTTCCACTCCATCTTTTACATTTTATTCTTCATGTCCCAGTATGACTGTCTTTGTTTACATCAGTCAAATTGGCAATATTCCTTGCGTGTTGGTCAAGTTGTGACTTCAATTTATTTATCTTTAACGTCTCTGTAAGCTGTGTCTTTATTTCTTCCTTGATGTCTTTTTCTAACTTTTTTTTCCCCATTTCGTTTATTG
>NC_061852.1:31568050-31585144 GCF_019202785.1 Penaeus chinensis | reverse complement strand
ACGATCATAACGATAATAATTGAAATGATGATATTCATACATATTATAGAATCGTTATTATTGTCACTAAATTTACAATTATTATTACAATAACAAATATTATAACTTTAATAATAACACTAATAATAATTATAATGGTAATAATAATCATAATAGTAATCATAATATTGTTATTATTATTACTACTGTTATTATAATATTATTATTATTATTATTATTATTATTAGTATTATTAGTATTATTACAAAAATGAATTTTATAACTGAAATAATTACAAAAATAAATTTTATAACTGAAATAATTACAAAAATAAATTTTATAACTGAAATAATTACAAAAATAAATTTTATAACTGAAATAATTACAATAATAATGATAATAATTGAAATAATGATATTAATACGTATTATAAAATCGTTATTATTGTCATTATTTTTGTTATATTATTATTATAATTGTTTCTATTGTTATTATTATTTGATAATGATGATGATAATGATATTGATGATAATGATGATAATGATGATGATAATGCTATAACAACATTAATAACGCCCATGTATTATTTAAAAATGGAAAAAGAAAAAAAACTAAAAGTCGAAAAAGCGGCCAAAACTAGAGAAATATAACCTTTTCAGAGATCACTCAAAAATGACGTTTTTCGATTTCAATGATGGTATTCATAAGGGCTTTTATGATAATAGTATCTTAATTGTAATAATCACGAGAATAATGATGATAGAAATACAAATAATGAGTATTTTGGCGTAATTAGGATTATAATCATATTTTTGAGGAAAATGAGAATAATTGCAAAAAATAACAACAATAATAATAAAAATAATAATAATAATAATAGTAATATTTTTATTATTTTT
Source organism: Penaeus chinensis (assembly GCF_019202785.1). Taxonomy (NCBI): domain Eukaryota; kingdom Metazoa; phylum Arthropoda; class Malacostraca; order Decapoda; family Penaeidae; genus Penaeus; species Penaeus chinensis. Next base: position 31,584,266 of record NC_061852.1, on the reverse strand, counting down.
TTTACTATTATTATCATTATTATTATTATTATTATTATTATTATTATTATTATTATCAGTATCTTTTTCATTTTGCAATTATTATCAGTTTTATTATCATTGTTTTTTATCGCTATTATTATTATTTTCATTAATATCCTCATTGTTATTATTATCATTAATGTTATAATTGCTAAAAAAAGAAAAAATGTTATTATTGTAGTAATTACGGCAATAATAAAAATAATGATAATATTAATAAAATTCATAAGTTTTGTTATTACGATAATCTTTATTGCTTTTATTATTTTTATTATTTCTTTTAAATATATCATTACCAAAAAATATATATGACCGCAATAATTGCATTAATAAGGAAAATAATAATATTTATAATAATTAAAAATAATAAATAAAAATGAAAGTGTGATTTTCCTTATTATTGTTATTATTATCGTTTTTACTGTTATTATTATTTCTAATAATTGCATAATTACCAAAAAATATATATTGCGGATATGGTTACAATAATATTGCTAATAATGATGATAATGATAGTAATCATTGCGATAATGATGATAATGGTAGTAATCATTGCAATAATGATGATAATGATGTTAATAATGATGATAATGTTGATGATGATAATGATATTGATGGTAATGATGATAATGATATAACAACATTAATAACGTCCATTTAACATTTAAAAAAGGAAAAAGAAAAAAAAAAAAACCTAAAAGTCGAAAAAGCGACAAAAACTTGCGAAATATAGCCTTTTCAGAGTTCACTCAAAATTATTTTATGACAATAGTATCATTATTGTAATAATCACGAGAATAATGATGATTGAAATACAAATAAACAGCATTATGACGTAATTAGAATTATAATCACATTTTTGATGAAAAAAAAACAATAATAATAATAAAAAATAATAGTAATATTCTTATTATTATTGTTATTAATATTAATATCATTATTATTATTATTATTATTATTATTATTATTATTATTATTATTATTATTATTATTATTATTATCAGAATCATTATCATTTTTGCAATTATTAACAGTTGTATTATCATTGTTATTATAGCTATCATTTTTATTTTCATTATTATCTTTATTATTATTGTTATTATTATTATTATTATTAATGTTATAATTGCTAAAACAAAATGTTATAACTGTAATGATTACGACAATAATAAAAATAATGATAATAATAATACAATTCAAATGTTCGATATTTGTTATTACTGTAATCTCTATTGCTTTTATTATTACTATTGTTTATTTTAATAGCATCATTACCAAAAAAAATATATATGACCGATATAATTGCGTTAATAATGAAAATAATTATAATTATAAAAACAATGAAAGTGGGATTTTCCTTATAATTGGTATTATTATAGTTTTTACTGTTAGTATTATTTCTAATAACTGCATAATTACCATGAAATATATATGGCGGCAATGATTACAATAATATTTTTAATAATGATGATAATGATAGTAATAATTGCAAAAATGATGATAATGATGATGATAATGATGATGATGATAATGATATTGATGGTAATGATGATAATGCTATAACTACAATAATAACTTCCATTTATCATTGAAAAAAGGAAAAATAAAAAACCCTAGAAGTCGAAAAAGCGGTAAAAACTAGCAAAATGTAGCCTTTTCAGAGTTGACTCAAAAATTACGTTTTTTCGATTTCAATGATGATTTTGGTAATCGTATCATAATTGTAATAATCAAGAGAATAATGATAATACAAATACAAATAATGAGTATTTTGACGTAATTAGGACGTAATGATAATGAGAATAATTGCAAAGATAACAATAATAATAATTAGAATATTAATAATAATAATAGTAATATTATTATTTTTGTTATTACTATCATTATTATTATCATTATTATTATTATTATTATTATTATTATTATTATTATTATTATTATTATTATTATTATTATTATTATTATTATTATTATTATTATTATCAGTATCATTTTTGCATTTATTATCAGTTTTATTATCATTTTTATTATAGCTTTTGTTATTATTTTCAATAATATCTTCATTATTATTTTTACTATTGTTATAATTTCTAAAAAAAATATATTATAACTGTAATAATGACGACAATAATAAAAATAATGATAATAGTAATAAAATTCAAAAGTTTGATTTTTGTTATTACTGTAATATTTATTGCTTTTATTATTTTTATTATTTCTATTAATAGTATAATTACCAAAAAAGTATATATGGCCAAAATAATTGCATTAATAATGAAAATAATAATAATTATAATAAAAATGAAAGTGGGATTTTCCTTATTATTGTTATTATTATTGTTTTTACTGTTATTGTTATTTCTAATAATTGCATAATTACCAAAACAAATATATATGGCGGCAATGATTACAATAATATATATAATAATGATGATAATGATAGTAATAATTGCAATAACGATGATAATGATGTTAATGTTGATGATAATGATGATGATGATATAACAACAATAATAATTGTCCATTCATCATTTAAAAAAGGAAGAAGAAAAAAACCCTATAAGTCAAAAAAGTCGATTATAACAATAATAATAGATATAATAATGAAAATAATAATAATCATTTTTATCATCAAAAATATGATTATTATCCAAATTACGTCAAAATACTCTTTATTTGTATTTCTTTCATCATTCTTCTCGTGATTATTACAATTATTATACTATTATCATAAAAGTCCAAATAAATACCAAAATCGTCACTGAGATCCAAAAATCCTCATTTTTAGCTAGTTTTTGCCGCTTTTCCGACTTTTAGTTTTTTTTTTTTTTTTCCTTTTTTAAATGATACATGGACGTTACAATATTATGATTACTATTATAATTATCATTACAATTATAATTGTTATAAGTGTTATTTATACAGTAATAATATTTGTTTATTGTAATAATAATAATAATAATAATAGTAATAGTAATAATAGTAATAACAATAATACAAGTATTCCTGTTATCATCCGAATTATTGATAAAATCACACTTTTATCACAGTTCTTATTATTCTCAATTTTATCATCATTATTGTCATAATTAATACAATTCTGATAAAAATTATCGTTAATAATAATTGCCAAAACCATTATTGAAAACGCCATTTTTGCATACACTCATAAAAGGCTAGATTTTGCTTTTGGGATTTTTTTTGTCCATTTTTATTATAAATGGAGACTATTATTGTTTTTATCATCATTATTCTCATCATTATCATCATTCTCATCATTATCATCATCATTATCATCATTATTATCATCATTATTGCAATTATTGCAATAATTATCATCATTATTATCATTATTATTGTAATTACTGGCGCCATTTATATTTTTTTGGTAATTATACTATTAGTATAAATAATAATAACAATAGAAACAATAATAAAAATAATAATAACAAAAATAATGACAATAATAACGATTTTATAATATGTATTAATATCATTATTTCAATTATTATCGTTAATATTGTAATCATTTCAGTTATAATATTTATTTTTGCAATTATACTAATAATAAAAATAATAATAGTGATAATGATAAAAGTAGTAATAATAATAACAATATTATTATTACTTTTATAATTATTATTACCATTATAATTGTTATTAGTGTTATTTTACAGTTATAATAATTTTCATTGCAATAATAATAATAATAATAATAATAATAATAATAATAATAATAATAATAATATTAATAATAATGATAATAATAATAATAATAATAATAATGGTAATAATAATAATAATAATAATAATAATAATAATAATAATAATACAAGTATTCCTGCTATTATCAGAATTCTTGATAAAATCCCACTATTATCATAGTTCTCATTATTCTCAATTTTATCATCATTATAGTCATGATTAATACAATTCAGATAAAAGTTAACAATTATTACACTAACAATTGCAAAAACATCATTGTAATAAAAAAAAAAAAAAAAACAGCCATTTTTGCGTAGACTCTGAAAAGGTTAGGTTTCGCTAGATTTTGCTGTTGTTTCGACTTTTGGGATTTTTTTTCTTTTTCTTTTTTGATTTTAAATGGAGACTATTATTGTTATTATCATCATTATTATCATCATTCTCATCATTCTCATCATTATCATCATCATTATCATCGTTATGCAATTATTGCAATAATTATAAATATTATCATCATTATCATCATTATTGTTGCAATTACTGGCGCCATATATATTTTTTTTGGTAATTATACTGTTGGTAGAAATAATAATAACAATAGAAACAATAATAATAATAATAATAATGATAATAATAAAAACAAATAATGACAATAATAACGATTTTATAATACGTATTAATATCATTATTTTAATTATTATCGTTATTTTTGTAATTATTTCAGTTATAATACTTATTTTTGTAATTATACAAATAATAAAAATAATAATAATGATAGTATTAAGATTAGTTATAATAATAACAATATTATGATTACAATTATAATTATTATTACCATTTTAATTGTTATTAGTGTTATTATTACAGTTATAATATTTTTTTATTGTAATAATAATAATAATAATAATAATAATAATAATAATAATAATAATAATAATAATAATAATAATAATAATGGTTAATGGATAATGGTTAATGGTTAAAGGCAAAATAAATGTGCTAGACATATAAGGTCATGTAGCACTATAGTTAATGTTAGTGAAGGGTGTTTGGGTTAGTGATTAGTTGTTAAAGCTGGGTTAAAGGATTGGTAAGTGAATGGGTTAGGGTCGGATGAGGTAATGTAAAGGATTAGATCAAGTGAAGGATACATATGCGTTTGAGGAAGGAAAACAGGTTGTCAAAGCAGAAAGTGTGGGAGAAAGTAGAGGTACGGGCTGCTTCAAAACGTGGGCATGACAATAGAATATGTGGGACTGAAAGAGGAACATTACATAAGGGACATAGGGGTGGATCGGATTGTGACATTAGATAGGAATGTGTTAGACGGGTGTGGCCAATGCGTAAGCGGGCGAGGGCCGTCTCCCAACGTCTGTTCCGATGGAATGGAGCTGACCAGGAGGAGATTGACAGTTTTACAGTATGTAATCTATGAGTGTGTAGACTTGATCAAAAAGATTGCCATCGATTATACAAGAAGGTCTTAAAGTGTGGGTAATAATCCGTGGCTGGGATATGTGAGAAACGTGGTTGGTTTGATGTGGACATAGCAGCGTAGCGTGCTAGAGTATCTGCTTGTTCATTGCCGGGGATTCCAACATGGCTGGGTACCCAGCAAAATTTGATTGTTTTATGACGTGTGGACAGGTAGAACAACCAATTCTGGATCTTACGAACAATGGGGTTGGTCGTGTGTATTGACTTTATGAGGGTTAATGAGTTACGGGAGTCAGTAAAAATTGTATAAGAGGAAGAGGGTAGTGAGTATATGTGTTTTAAGGCAAAAAGGAGAGCATACAGTTCTGTAGTAAGGACACTGGATTCAGGAGGGAGGGGGTATTTGAAAGTACGAGTTGGGAAGATTACTGCAAAACCAGCACCGGAGGTGGTTTTGGAGCCGTCAGAGTAGACGGGAATACTGGAGGAATGAGTGGAGGCATGGTCAAGGAAATGGGTGAGAAGGACAGTAGGAGGAATATTTGATTTTGGTGGGTTAGGGTAGACAGAGGAGCAAATATGGGGGCAAGGTATAAGCCATGGTTGGACTGAATGGACAGAGAACGGGAGGAGTCGGAGATGGGGAAAAGGGGAATGGGAGAGGAGATTATCCATGCGAGTGGAGAAAGGAGTAGGTAAACGTGGAGAAGAAGCAAAGGTAGGAAGTAGGGATCGTGGGATAGTTAGTTTAGTGAGGGGAAGTTGGTGGAATCGAGCATAACATCGGAGAGAGAGGAGGGCACGGCGTCGAGAGAGAGATGGTATGCCTGATTCAGTGTACAGGCTCTCAACTGGAGAGGAGCGGAAGGCACCTAGGGCTAAGCGAAGACCACAGTGGTGGATTGTATCAAGGTGAGCAAGGAGAGAAGTTGAGGCAGAGGAGTAGATATGGCATCCATAATCTAGAGTGGAGAGGATTAAGGTGACATGAAGATGAAGGAGAGTTTTTCGATCTGAGCCCCAGGATAAATGGGATAGGGTTTGTAAAATTCGGAGACGGCGATGAGCTTTTTCTTTGATGTAAAGAATATGGTCTCGCCATGATAGTTTGGAGTCAAAAATGACGCCTAAGAATTTACCAAAGGAATGGTGTTGAAGTGGAGTGTCATATAAGAAGAGTGAAGGTAGAGGACCTACACGTGTCCGAGAGAAAAGAATGGAGAAAGATTTGGAAAAGCGGAAGCCATGGTTTGTGGCCCAGGAGGAAACTGATGATATTGCAGATTGAAGAAATTGGTAGAGATTTTTAGATGGATTTGCCAGACGCATAGATGGTTAAATCATCAACATATAGTGATGACCGGGCTCCTGGTGGTAGAACTGAGGCAATGTCATTTACAGCAAGAAGGAATAAGGTGGTACTAAGCACACTGCCTTGTGGGACACCTTCAATTTGAGGAAAGAAAGATGATGTGGCAGAGGCAATTTTGACCTGGAAAGTGCGTTGTGAGAGGAAAGACTTTATGAAGACACCCATATTTCCACATATGCCTAGAGAGGACAATTGTTGGAGAATATGGTACCTCCATGTCGTATCATATGCTTTTTCTAGGTCAAAAAACATAGCTAGTACGGATTCATGGCGTGCAAATGCGGATGTAATATATGTCTCAAAATGAGCAAGGGGGTCAGCTGTGCTTCGGGCACGGCGAAAACCAAACTGGGAAGGTGAGATAAGATTGTGGGATTCAAGATACCACATTAAGCGGAAGTTAACCATTCGCTCTAGTAGTTTGCATAAGCAGCTAGTTAGTGCGATGGGGCGATAGTCTTGAGGGAGGCTACCCGATTTATTGGGTTTTAGGAAAGGGAGGATAAGAGCTTCTCGCCAATGAGAAGGAAAATTTCCTGATGTCCATATGTGGTTGTAAGTTGTTAATAGGAAGGATAATGAGGAAGATGGGAGTTGTCGGAGCATACGGTAGTGAATACCGTCAGGGCCTTCATGAGTGTTGCGGCACGATTTTAGGGCAGCATTGAGTTCAGAGGAAGAAAAGGGAGCATTGTAGGACTCAGCAGAGGATAGGGTGAAGATAACGGGGTTACGTTCCCTGATGGTTTTAATAGAAGAGAAGTGTGGAGAAAGGTGAGAGCCACTACTGACCTTGCTGAAATAGTCACCTAGTTCATTAGCGACTTCGGAAGGATCAGAGATGAGGGTATCTCGAATATGGAGGACGGGGGCTGGATGGGGGGGATGTTTGCCTGATAGTTTATGTATCCGGCGCCAAACATTTGAGATAGATGTAGAGGATGTAATTGAGGAAACATAATTTCGCCAGCTATTGGTTTTACTATTTCGGATTGTACGACGAAAACAGGCAGATGCTCTTTTAAAGGAGATAAGAGCTGATAGTTGATGAGGGGTACCTCGTTTGTAGCGGTAACTGTTCCAGGCTGCACGTTTTACATGGAGTGCTTTAGTGCAATCAGAATTCCACCATGGAACACATTTGGAGGTATAGGGTCTTGAGGTTCGAGGGATAGCTGTATGGGCAGCTCTTAGGACTGTAGTTATGAAAAATTGTATAATTTCTGATACGGATGAGAGGGATGATGGAGGGGTATGAATAGAAGAGAGTGAAGTGAAAGTATGCCAGTCAGCTCTATCAAAGCACCAGCGTGGGTAGTTGGGAAGTGAAGGAAGGAGAACTGGAAAGTGGTCGCTATAGGGAAAGTGGTCTAGAACTGACCAGTGGAAATCTAAATGAAGAGAAGGGGAGCATAGAGAGAGATCAATGCATGAAAAAGACTGCGTGCATGTATCAAAGTGTGTGAGGCGATCTGTATTTAGAATAATAAGATCAGCTGTGGATAGGAAGCGCTCTAGAGCTCGGCCACGGGTGTTGGTGATAGAATCACCCCAAAGAGTGTGGCGGCAGTTAAAATCACCTAATATGAGGAAAGGTGATTGAAGTTGGGAAATTAGGTTTTCAAAAGCAACAAAGTTAATGGGGGGGGAAGGGGAGAAGTAGACTGAAATCACTGTGATCCAGCGGCGAAGAAAGATACGAATAACTGTACAGGGGACAGTGGTTTGAAAGGGAGGTATGACATAAGGTGTTTTTTGGTTGATAAGTATAGACGAGACATAAAGGGAGTGTGGGGAAGAAACAAAATGGTAATTGGGGATTGGTATTGGAGATTGTGTAAGAAAAGTTTCTTAGAGGCATATAATGGATGGGTTATAAGAGGAGAGGATATGTCGGAGGTCAGGTCTGTGAGAGCGGAAACCGCGAATGTTCCAATGAAGGATTGTTATACTTTCGTTGATTTAGTGGCAAAGATTGCAGTGTTTGTTGGAGAATTTGAAGGGGAAGGTTCTAGAGGGTGGGATAAAGAATGAGGTTGGGGAGGTGGTGTTGTATCAGGAGGGGTGTCGGGAGGTAGAGGGTCTGGGGAAGAGGGTATTTGTGACATGAGGGATTCACGTGTGTATCCATGAGGGAGTGGAAGGGATAGAGGGGATGGTGGGAGGGTTAATACAGGTAGGGGTGGAGTCGGGGGGGGGGGGGGGGTTGGGATGTGGTAGGAGGATTGGGTGTAGGGAGAATATGAGTAGGAGGAGGATGGATATCGGCAGTCACTTTGAGTGTGGAGGGAGCGAGAATTGTAGAATTTGAAGGTGGATGAGTATCAGTTTGGGATTCTATTATGTAGTTCTGGATATCTTCAAGAGTTTCTGTAATGGGGTTGGTTGTAGAGTTTTGTGAGATAAAGGTTTTCTTGTGAGGGGGGAAGATAAGTCTGGTGTCTGATAAATAGGGGCAAAGGAAGGTGGAGGTGATTGTGAGGTAGGGGAAGAGGGGGTGGAACGTTTATTCTGTCTGCTGCGGGTAGTGCGGGGAGGGAGAGGGGAAGGTGTTGGGGCGGTAGTAGAGATTGGGGTGTCTGGATTTAGGATAGCAAAAGAATTTGATTGGGTAGAGATTGGAGTGTCTGGGTTAAGGATGGCAAAAGAGTTTGACTGGGGAAGGTAGGAGGTAGAAGAGGGGAATTTAGATGGAGGGGGGTTGGGTTTAGGAGAGGGTGTAGGAGCTTGGGAGGTATGGGAATTGGCAGAGTGAGCGACATTACTGGAGTAGGGGGTAAGAGAAAAGCCTTGTCGACGTGCTTCCTGTCTGGCTTCCCGTAGAGTGAGTCCAAGTCTGAATCTGAGAGTTGATTCCTCAGACTCAAATTTGTAGGTGGGGCAGCCTTTATAAAATACAATATGGGGGCCGTCACAGTTTGCACATGTGCGTGATTGTGCAGAGCAATTTGATCGAGTATGGCCAGGTTGAGCACATATCGGGCATCTGGCTGTGGAACGGCAATGTTTGGCAGGATGTCCAAAATGCCAACAATTTTGGCACTGACGAGGAGGAGGTTGGTATGGTCGGACAGGTAGGGATTTCCCACCTATGTAAACATTTAAGGGAAGGTCATGTCTACGGAAAGTAAATTTGGCAATGTTGATGGATTTCTTACGATTTCCTCTGGGAGGAATGGAGTAGCATTGTACATATGTTGCATCATAGTCTGTGAGACAAGCGAGTAAGTCCTCTCCACAATCTGACCATTCTTTGTCATGGATTGGGCAATCTGTTGGGGAGATAGAGACAGTTCCAGTGCAAGTATTGAGGGTTGGATGAGGTTCTGTAGGGATGGGATTACCACATAGATCAGTTAGTTTTGTTAATGCTATAGCTTCTTTTTCAGTTGTTACTGTGACGAGTCGGGAGTAGTCGCGTCGGCTACGGAAAGAGACTTTGCCTACTTGTTTTTGGAGGCATTGTTGGAAGAGGAGGGTTTTTTGAGAGTAGGGAGCTGTGGGAGGGATCACGAAAAATCGGTCCCATTTGGCTGGGCTAAATAGAATATTTAGGATTCTCGTAGAGGTGGGGGTAGTAGAAGTACGGGGACGTGTGGAGGAGAGAGTAGTGTTGAGGGGGGTAGTGTTACGGGGAGGTGGGCAATAAGGTTGTAAGGTAGTAATAAGGGGAGATGGGATGGTTGATAAAGAAGGTTTTGGGAGTAAAGGTGTTGAAGTTGAGCATGTTGGGAGAGTAGAAATGTCTCCTGGGCGTTGGTTGTTGATTATGGTTGCTACTGTACTAGTATGCATTGATGATGGGGGAGTTGTTGCAGTGTTCGGAGCCGTGGTCAAAGGGGAGCCGGGATTGGGGCTATTTGATAAAGGGGCAAGCCTCATTGCCCCTAATAGTGGGGTTACATCTTCATTATTGGCCATGATAAGCCTGGATTATATTGGGGAAAAAAAACAGTCCACCCCTCAGGGTCCCCTTGAGGGGTAAGGGCCAGGTATGGCAGGGGAATACCGTGCCCATGGTTCCCTCAGGCCGTTCAGGACTGACACAAAGTCAGCCTTTCATCCTTTCAGCACGGCTCTCACACCTTAGGAGGTGGATAGTAGAAGGGATCGGTGAAGAAACTGAAACGAAAAGTAAAAGAGTCCCAAGGTTGAGGAGTTCCCCATCATTGGGTCTCAGTCTCCGTCTCCTAAGCCCCCCCACGACAACAACGGGCAAAGGATTGGAGGGGTAATAATAATAATAATAATTATTATTATTATTATTATTATTATTATTATTATTATTATTATTATTATTATTATTATTATAATAATAATAATAATAATAATAATAATTATAATTATAATTATAATTATAATTATAATTATAATTATAATTATAATTATAATTAATTAAAACTGATAATAATTGCAAAAATGAAAAAGATACTGATAATAATAATAATAATAATAATAATAATAATAATAATAATAATACAAGTATTCCTGTTATTATCAGAATTCATGATAAAATCACACTTTTATCACAGTTCTCATTATTCTCAATGTTATCATCATTATTGTCATGATTAATACAATTCTGATAAAAGTTATCATTATTACACTAATAATTGCCAAAATCATCCTTGAAATCGAAAAAAACACCATTTTTGCGTACACTCTTGTTGCTTTTTCGACTTTTGGGATTTTTTTTCTGTTGACATGGAGACTATTATTGTTATTATCATCAATTTTATGATCATTCTCATCATTCTCATCATTATCATCATCATTATCATCATTATTATAAACTTTATTGAAATTATTGCAATAATTATTATTATTATCATCATTATCATCATTATTATTGTAATTACTGGCGCCATATATATTGTTTTGGTAATTATACTATTAGTAGAAATAATAATAACAATAGAAAGAATGATAATAATAATAATAACAAAAAAAATGACAATAATTACGATTTTATAATACGTATTAATATCATAATTTCAATTATTATCGTTATTATTGTAATTATTTCAGTTATAATATTTATTTTTGCAATTATACTAATAATAAAAATAATAATAATGATAATAATACCAGTAGTAATAATAATAATATTATGATTACTATTCTAATTATTACTACTATTATAATTGTCATTAGTGTAATTATTATAGTTATAATATTTTTATTGTAATAATAATAATAATAATAATAATAATAATAATAATGATAATAATAATAATAATAATACAAGTTTTCCTGTTATTATCAGAATTCTTTTATCACAGTTCTCATTATTCTCAATTTTATCATCATTTTTGTCATGATGAATATATATCTTCTGATAAAAGTTATCATTATTACACTAATAATTGCCAAAATCATCAGTGAAATCGAATAAACGCCATTTTTGCGTATACTCTGAAAAAGCTAGATTTCGTTAGATTTTGCTGGTTTTTCGATTTTTGGGATTTTTTTTCTTTTTCTTTTTTATTATAAATGGAGATTATTATTGCTATTATCATCATTATTATCATCATTCCCATCATTCTCATCATTCTCATCATTCTCATCAATATCATCATTATCATCATCATTATCATCATTATCATCATCATTATCATCATTATTATTATCATTATTGCAATTATTGCAATAATTATCATTATTATCATAATTATTGCAATTATTGCAATAATTATCATTATTATTGTAATTACTAGGGCCATATATATATTTTTGAAAATTATACTATTAGTAGAAATAATAATAAAAATAGAAACAATAATAATAACAATAATAACAAAAATGATGACAATGATAACGATTTTCAAATACGTATTGTTATCATTATTTCAATTATTATCGTTATTATTGTAATTATTTCAGTTACGATATTTATTTTTGCAATTATACTAATACTAAAAATAATAATAATGATAATAACAGTAGTAATAATAATAACAATATTATGATTACTATTATAATTATTATTACCATTATAATTGTTATTAGTGTTATTATTACAGTTATGATATTTTTTATTGGAATATTAATAATAATAATAATAATAATGATAATAATAGTAATAGTAATAATAATAATAATAATAATAATAATAATAATAATAATAATAATGATAATAATGATAATAATAATAATAATAATAATAATAATGATAATGATAATGATAATGATAATGATAATGATAATGATAATGATAATGATAATGATAATGATAATGATAATGATAATGATAATAATAATAATAATAATAATAATAATGATAATACAAGTATTCCTGTTATTATCAGAATTATTGATAAAATCTCACTTTTATCACAATTCTCATTATTCTCAATTTTACCATCATTATTGTGATGATTAATACTATTCTGATAAAATTTATCATTATTACATTAATAATTGCCAAAATCATCATTGAAATCGAATTCTTCATACACTCTGGAAAGGCTAGATTTCGCTTGATTTTGCTGCTTTTTCTACTTTTTCATTTTCCTTTTTTTCATTATAAATGGAGACAATTATTGTTATTATCATCATTATTATCATCATTCTCATCATTTTCATTGTTATTACTATTATTATCATCATTATTAATATTATTATTATCGGTATCAGTATCATTTTTGCAATTATTATAATTTTTATTAGCATTGTTATTATCGCTATTATTATTATTTTCATAATTATCCTCATTATTATTATTGTTATTATTATGTTTATTAGTGTTATAATTGCTAAAAGATATATTATTACTGTAATAATTACGACAATAATAAATATATCAAAATAGTACTAACATTCAAAAATTCGATTTTTGTTAGTACTGTAATCTTTATTGCTTTTATTATTTTTTTTTATTTCTGTTAATAGTATCATTACCAAAAAATATATATGGCCGAAATAATTGCATTCATAATGAAAATAATGATAATTATAATAAAAATGAAAGTGGGATTTTCCTTATTATTGGTATTATTATTGTTACTTATGTATTGATTTAATAACATAATTTTATTACTAAAATAAATGATTTTGATTTCAAAAATATTATGTTTTTATAATTTATTGATAAAGATAATAATGTAATAATCAGAAATAATGATGATAGAATTATAAATGTATGAGTAATATAAATTGAATTCAGAGATTATAATATTTTGATTTAAATGATGATATTTGTAAAGATAATAATCAAGAATGAGCAATCACTAAAAAAATAAAAATTAGTAATAATAATAGTAATATTCTTCTTATTATTGTTATTACTATTGTTTTCATCAATATTTTTTATTACTTCAATTATTTGTATTATTAACAAAAAAAAAAATATATATATATATAAATATATATATATATATATATATATATATATATATATATATATATATATATATATGGCCGCAATAATTACAATAATAATGAAAATAATGAAAATTATAATAAATATGAAAGTTCGATTTTTTTTTTTTTTTTTTTTATTATTATTGATTTCATCGTTTTTATTATTTATATTATGAGTATAACTGACAAAAGAATATATAGGGTGACAATAATTACAATAATAGTGATAAAAATGATGATAATAATAATAATAATTGCAATAATGATGATAATAATTGCAATAATGAAGATAACGATGCTAATAATGATGATAATAATTGCAATAAGTGATAACAACAAAAAAATTACATTGTATAAAAAAAGGAAAAAAAAAAAACCAAAAAAGTAAATAATTGCAATAATGATATAACATGCAATAAGATATAACAACAATAATAATGTACATGTGTAATAAAAAAGGAAAAAAAAAAAAATCCCAAAAAAGCGGAAAAAAACGGCAAAAATAAGCCTTTTCGGGCTTCAAAAAAATGCGTTTCCTCGATTTAAAGATGATTTGCTAAAATTGGGGTAAAAAGAAATAATAAGCAAATTGCATTAACCCCCCTAATATATAAAAATGAGAAAAATGAAATTAAGAAAAATCATAATATAATGTTAATGTTGATGAAAATCGAAAATTTCAGTACTATCATTTTTATTATTTTTATTATTTTTTTTATTATTACTATTTTATTATTATTATTTTTTATTATTTTTAAATATTATTTATATTTTTTAAATATTGTTTTTTTTTGCAAAAAAATATACTAAAACTGTAATTACAAAAAAATAACAATAATTTGAAAATAACCTAATACTAATTATTTAAATGGTTATTATGTTTTATTATTAATTAAAAAATTGTTATTTTTATTAAATATTTTTTTATTTTTAAAAATTTGAAAAAAAAAAGTAACAACTGTAATAACTCAAAAAACATAATATTTAAATAAGATTTTGATAATATAAATGTCTATTCCCTTTTATTATTATATTTGTAATTTTTTTTATATTCTATTTATTTTAAATTTATTTGAATTTAACAAAAAAATAATAAAAATAAAAAAACAAAAAATTACAATTAATGAAAATAAATGTAATTTAAAAATATGAAAGTTCAATTTTTTTGTTTTATTTTATTATTTTTGCTTTTTTTTGTTTTTATTATTCTATTAGAGTAAATTAGCAAAAAAAAAAAATAATATAAATTTATAAATGGCACAATAATTACAATAAAAATGATAAAAATGTTTAAATGATGATAATAATGCAATAAGATGATAATTAATAATGAGGTAAGGGTTTATGTTAAGATGATAACGATGCTAAAATGACGATAAAACAATAATAATGCCATTTTACCAAGGGTTTAAGGGTTTAAAAGCAACTAAATGTCAAAGACACTGGGGGCATGTAGACTATATAAATGGTAAATTGAAGGGGGGTTGAGTTAGTGATTAGTTGTCAAACGAGAAAAAGGAATGACGAGAAAAATGGTTAAGGGTTGGGTAAGGTAATGATAGGGGTTAGATCAAGTGAAGGATGAATGCATTTGGGGAATGAAAACGGGTTGCAAAGAAAAAACGTGAGAACTGTGGGGGGGCCCACAAAAAATCGGTCCAATTTGGGTGGGGTAAAAGATTTTTTAAGAATTTTTTAAAATGGGGGGTAGAAAGGGCGGGGGGGATGTGGAAGAGGGGGGAGTGTTACGGGGAAAACAATAAGGGTTTTAAGGATAAAAAGGAGATGGGGATTGATGAAAAAGGTTTGGGGATAGTTTTGAAGTTGACAGTTTTGGGGGTAGAAAAGTCTCCTGGGGGTTGATTTGGGTGGATACGTACTAGTCGGGATTGGGGGAGGGTATTATTGTAGGTTCAAACCGTGGGCAAAGGGGAGCCTGGGGGTCAGGGAACGGGCGAGTTTGAATTGGGGAGCTATTTTTTTTAAGAGGCAAGCCTCATTTCCTCTAATAATGGGAAGGTTTTAAAGGTTAATGGTTAAAACAAAATAAATGTGCTATCTAAAATGGTATAAAATTGTTGGCCATATAAGCCTATAAGTTGGGAGAGAAACGTCCACCCCCCCAGGGCCCTTGAGGGGGAAGGCTAGACAAATAAACAGGGGGAAAACCACCCTGGGCCCCCCGGGGGCCCTTCAACTGGGACAAAGTCAGCCTTTCTCCCTTTTAGCACGGCTCTCCCCCTTAGGAAGTGGAAGTAAAGGGGGTTGGGGAAGGGACAAAACGAAAAAGTAGGAGGGAAAAAAAAAGCATTGGGGCCC
>NC_061852.1:31563286-31565786 GCF_019202785.1 Penaeus chinensis | reverse complement strand
CATGTGTGATGCAATATCTGAAGCACCCTGAGAAGACGTTCTCACTGACACTGTTGACAGACAAGCACTGGCCCATACCAAATTATTAGTCAGCCTACAAGCAATGTATGTACCCAAAAAGACATACAAGACAAAATCCACGCATCAACCATGGTTTGGCTATAATTGTAGAATGGCATCTGACAAGATATGAGCCTGGAATCATTATAAGTGCCATCCCACACAAAGAAATAAAGATGTTCATGACTTGCAGGAGAATGAAGATGGACCTCCGGTTAAAACTCACTGGTTGTTCAGTGGGAGGTAAAGCCTGGTGGAGTTGCATCAAACAACAACAAGGATTTTCATCTGACGACTGCAACCCCCTATCAACAAGCCTGCTGGATCAGTTGCAATCTCCAGCAGAGAGAAGGCTGAACTTTTGGCTTCGGGCCTCTCAAAAAGATGAGAGTATATGACCTTGACCGATCATCTCCTAGTCTGTCTCTCGTGACTCGCTCAAAGCTCATTTCTTTCGTGATCACTAAAGCAGAAGTCAGGCAGAATCTAAATAAGGTTGATGTCCAGAAGGCAATAGGACCCGATAAATCAGTCCTCACACACTTTACAGGTGTGCTAGGCAGCTGGCTGCTCCTCTTGCCTCACTTTTCCAAACATGCTTAAGGTACAGTAAATGGCCTAATATTTGGAAGAAAGCAAACATTGTGCAGTACACAAACATATCGGACCGAAACACCTATCGCCCAGTTTCACTCATATTACATTTACTCAGTACAAGACAATTTGGCTTCAGGTCACAGACATCGACTTCAGACCTACTCCGTTGGCATCGCTACGACTTCCACCACCACCTACGTACGGGATAAGAAACGCCAGCAATCGGGTCCAAGAAGTCCATTTCTCATTTCTTCCCAGATTTTCTAGAATGTGGAATATTTTACCACAATAAACTAACCTCTTCTATTTAGACACATTATATCTCTTCAAGACAGCAGTGTATGATTAGAAAGTATATTATGAAACAGACTAAGTAATTTACACCTATTTTTCTTTTATCAGAATAGATTTATAAATATCTGCATTAAGCTATAGATACTTTTACATGTAATGGGAAAGTTTAGCAAAAGGATATATTTTACAAACCATGTAACATTTACAATAAATTTTATAAAAAAATAAAAATAATTGTAAAAATAGTAAAGATAATGATAATAATGATAATATCAATGGTAATAACAATGTAGATAATAATATTGATAATAATAATAATGACTATAATGACAACAACAATAATAATAATATTGATAAAAATGATATAAAGACTAATGGTGATAATGATGAGAATCATGAAAATAATAATAATAATAATAATAATAATAATAATAATAATAACAACAATGATAATAGTAATAGTGATGATAATAATGATAATAATAATAATAACAACAATAACAATAAATATAATAATATTGATGATATTATTAATGGTAATAACAATAATGATAATAATAATAGTAATAAAAATGATAATGGTAGTAATAATGGTTATAATTATAATAATTGTAAAATATTATGAAAGTAATAATAGTAATGATAATGAAAATGAAAAATGCAAATCATGAGTATAATATTAATGATGATTATAATAGTAATGATTGAAATAATAATAATGAAAATATAAAAATATATAATAATAATAATGATAATAATGTAATGATGGTAATAATAATAAGGGTAATGATGATGATAACAATAATAATAATGATAATGATAATGATAATGATAATGATAAAAATAATGATAATGATAATGAAAATAATAACGATTGAAATAATGATAGTGAAAAGGATAATAAGGATAATGATAATAATGATAACAATAACAATAACAATAGTAATAATAATAATGATAAAAATAATAATAATAACAACAATAACAATGTTATAATCATTATTATTATCATCATTATTTGAATTATTATCACTATCATTATTATTATCATTATCATTGTTATTATCACAATTATTTATATTAATCATTGTTATTATTATCATTATTTTCATTATCACCATCTTTATTATTTTAATCATTGTACTTTTATCGTTTTTTTCTTTCTTTCTATTACCCCCATCTTTTGATATAATCATTATTGTTATTGTAATAATCATTATTATTGTTAATAAAATTTACATCAATGATATATTTGATGATATATACCAAAATAATTATGATAATGATAACGATAATAATAGTGTTAACTTGATAATCATAGTAATATTGATAACAAAAATAGTAATAATGATAATAGCAGTAGATAACAATGATAATAATAATAATAATAATAATAATAATAATAATAATAATAATAACGACAACCCAACAATAATAATAATCACAATAATAATGATGATAATCACATTAATGATGATGATAATAATAATAATAATAATAATAATAATAATAATAATAATCACAATAATAATAATAATGATGATGATTA
>NC_061852.1:31535786-31538286 GCF_019202785.1 Penaeus chinensis | reverse complement strand
CCCGACACCGTCTCTCTCTGTGCCCGCTTCTTAACTTTCTCACTTCTCCTTTCCTCCTACTTTCTGCCCTTCATGCCGGTTGCTTTGCCTAGGTCACGCGACACGGCAACGCGCGGTCTTGGCGGTCGCGAGTGTCAACCTTAGCTTTCCCCTTTGGCCTTCGCTTCCGAGGAAACTGACACAGAGTGTGCTCGCTTTATCGCGGAAATGCTCGAGTTATGATGAATGGTATTCCTCCATCTGCATGCTTACGCGGCTGCAACCCGGCCGAGCATTCTAGATATTTTCGACTGAATTAACTGTTTATATCTATTTATTCGTTTTGCAGATCAATTCCGTAAGTGCGTTTAATTGATAATTCGGATATCAAAGCACTATAGGACACCCTACGCTTTAGAGAAATGATGTTTACAAATATGGTTATTGATTACATTAGTAGCAAATCTATACGTCTTTGTTGGTAGAAAGTTGCAACATTTTTGTGACTGGAACTTGATTGTTATTAGCGTTGCCAATACCTTCCTCTGAAAGTGTTGCAGAATGTCACTGTTGTCTGTTCGTTAACTTCTGGAGAATATTCATGTATATAAGTTAGAAAATAAGCAAATGGTATGATATACGAATAGTTTGACCTCTTCCCCGTGTTGCCATGTTCATCTTCTATTGTAAGCTTTCTAAAATGTTATTGTTCTGTTATAAATATCCCTTTATTAATGTAGGGATGATCATTACTGAGCTCCTCCCTCGTCCTTCCCTGTCAGCTCCCTTCCCTTGCCGTGACCATTATATCTGACGAGGAACCAATGCATGGTTTTAGTAATCGTTTATTTATTTACATGATCTCGCATTGGTTCGAATGCATTTTTTATCTTCCCTTAATTGGTTCTCTGGGATGAAAAGCTCATTAGGTAGCAAACGCAGATCCGGTCAGAATGTGACATCTGTGTTCTCTTTTCAACGTAGGTTCTTCCTGCACATCCGTCCTTTAGCGGAGATACGTCACATTTCAGACATTGTCAGTGTCTGAAATCCATCATGTTCTTCGGTCTCTCCCCATTTAAAGTTATAAACGTAAAGATATTGAAATGTAAATCTCATCTGAAAACACAACATTATGGCATCCTGTACATAAGAAACATCTTAGGTAAAGATAGAAACCAGAACAATAGAAACAATAGCAATAGGTGGTTATTGTTCAAAGTACGTGAAAAGTTATTTCCATAAAGTTCTCTTTTTGCCATGTTAATCATATCTGGATATCCACTCAGATATATGAAGAACAATGCTATTCATTTCTGTAGTGAAGTCGAAACGGAAGTTCTTAGCAAGGTTATCAACCACAAAAAAAACAAGGTCAAGATTAAACATATCGAAGGGCAGTAGGTCTTCCGTAACCGTGATAAAATTTCCCGTCCCTTGAAAAAAAAACACATTTATGTTTCTGGATACGCATTTATTGAAGTAACGCCGTTGTAAATATTCACGGGATAAATCTGTAACCGCGATGATTCTTTCACCCTCGTTTGAAGTTTATGCTATAGCCTTTTCAGGTAAATGCATACATGAAGATATATTCAGAAAATAAGAGAGCAAAGCTTTTATAAATGTTAATTCAGCCAAGTCACTTATGAAGAAACACTAATATTATAGATTCATTTGTTGCTATTATTAATATTGTTAGCATTTTTATCATTATCATCATTATTATTATTATTATCATTATTATTATGATGATGATAATGATATTGAAAATGATAATGATAATGATTATGATTATGATAATAATAATGACAATGATTATGATTGTGATTATGATTATGATTATGATAAGGAAAATGAAAATGAAAATTATGATGATTATAGTTACTGTTATTGTTACCATTATCATTTTAATTATTATTTTTATTATCATTACTATTATTGTTACTATTGTTTGTATTATTACTATCATTATTATTTTTTCATTATTAGAATTGTTATTATTATTATTATTATTATTATTATTATTATTGTATCATTATTATTATTATTATTATTATTATTATTATTATTATTATTATTATTATTATTATCATCATCATTATTATTATTTTCATTATTATTATTATGATGATGATGATGATGATGATAAAGATAATGATAATGATAATGGTAATGATAATGATAATGATAATGATAATGATCATGATCATGATCATGATCATGAGCATGATCATGATCATGATCATGATAATGATCATGATAATGATAATGATAATGATTATGATTATGATTATGATTATGATTATGATTATGATTATGATTATGATTATGATTATGATTATGATTATGAAAATGAAAAATGAAAATGAAAATGAAAATGAAAATGAAAATGAAAATGAAAATTATAATGATGATTATAGTTACTGTTATTGTTACCATTAGCATTTTAATTATCATTTTAATTATTATTATTATCATTTATTACTATTATTTTTATTATTACTATCATTATTATTTT
>NC_061852.1:31515786-31518286 GCF_019202785.1 Penaeus chinensis | reverse complement strand
CGAAAAGCAAATCTATGTGTGCAGAGCGAAAATGGCACCATTACAACATTGCAAACGGATGAATTTGCACTTTGAAGCTACTGCACTTTAATGAAATCAGTTGCATGAATTACTTGGTTTACCGGGCAACGCAGTCATAACAATTTGCTAATTGTAAGGCATATACTTTGTTTCTTGATATTCCCAATTGTATACCCTCTCTCCCAAACCCTTCCCTTTGTTAGATCAATCGTGAAATGATCTCTCTAAAAGGTTTAAGAATAAAAGTGCTTAAATAAGTAGGTCACTTAGTGAGATTAATGCAGATCACTGACATTCTCAATTATTACGTATTATAAAAAGAAAAACATAAAGATCAATATTGAAGAATTACTCGATAAGGAAGTTGCTTTACATTAAAAAAAAAAAAAAAAAAAAAAAAAAAAAAAAAAAAACAAGGAAACTTCCAAGCTATTCACGTGGCTTCATGGGGAGAGAATACTGAAGTTTGGTTAAAAGCTATAGAAATACTAGTGTAATTTCACCATTCCATGGTCAGTTCAAGTACCTTTTCTCTGTGGCTGTTTTGTCCAATTGCTGATTTGTCCGAATAGCCTGTTTTAACCATAGGTAGGTTAAATTTCTTAATTAACAATCTTAACGGGTCCCAACACATTGGATCTCTTCTCACGGTATAAGTTACCATCTCTTTCTGTGGGATGTCTTTGTTGCAAATTATGTTTAGACAGCCCTTCTTTGATATATGAATGAATATTATGATTGTGTGTGATATAAATTAAATACAATTCTGCAATAGGTTTTGAAAAAAAAACAAAAAAACAATACGATGTGTAACAAAATATAAGCCCCCATATAGAAGTCAACCACTCTAGCGAACCCGATTTCAAATTTCCAAAACCATTATATTGTCAAATCCCGGAAACAAGCTCTAAAATCATTCTTGAAACTATGCTTATATTAAATGCAATTTCCAACAATCCAGATTTGTTTTGCTACGACAGACAGCTGATAATAACGTTTGACTTAGCTCGCATTACATCAGTCTTCGTCGCTATAGACCAGGTTGTTCCTGCTTTATCTGATTCTGAAATGGTGGGATGCTCGGCGACTCCAGTTCGCGTTAGGTATGAAAACCCAAAGAAAAAAATGCACATACTTGAATGAAATTCTGTGAAAGTCTGCATCTTTTTTCTACTACTTCCCCTAACCCCCTCTGTCTGTAACATACTTGCAATTGTAAGCTGGCGGAAATCTCGGGTTCTGTTGAACATTTTTTAAATCGCCGTAATATCGCCTTTTCATAGTAGAATGATGATCATAGACGCGATTAGATCTGTATAGGAAACAGTGTATCCAAAGGCATAGCAACCTAAGATTTCATACATATTTAATAAAACACTGATAAAGTGCATCTCGCATGCCAAGGATGTCAACTGCGTGTAGTATTGAGCAAATATTCAAATTGGATAGATAATGCCATTTCTTCTCTTAACCGAAAGTCGGGTCAACTTATGCATATGCTTCGTCACAATACATTGTATGATAAATGTATTACATGCATTTACAACACTAAGTGGAAAAAATATCTCGTTACAGATGGGTAGCGGTTCTGTCCTCCACGCACCCTTCCAAGCCTTCAAATTTCCCGCATCAGACATCGTCCAGTTTCGGGCTTTGGTGACTCCGTGCCTTCCTCGTTGCGAACCTGTGCAGTGCAGTGTGCAAGGTTTCGACGGAGTGTCCCGCAAGGAGCTGTCGCATGGAAGGAAGAAGAGAGAGGTGGGAAGTTATCCATGGCTACATTTATTTCTCTATGTCCATTATATTGATTTTTTAGTATATTTCCTAAACTATCGGTGGTTAGATGTCAAGATCTTGCAAACATATTTCAGTCATGATATTGAAAATTATAATATTCATAGACATTTTAATAACAAAACAAACCACTTCTTTGATACACTTTTTATTGTGTCGTAGGTCCTCATTAATCAATTACTTTCATTTTGTTTTTATTTCCACTGAATCTTATCTTTTTCCTGGTGGTCTCAGTATTACGTTTCTCTTCAGGTTCATGAAACTGACATTATGGTAGTCCAATCCGTCCGTATCAAAGACAAGTTCCAATTCTCGGGGATACGCCGGGAAGAAGTTGAGGTAGACCTTGCCCAAGAAACGTGCTCCTCCTTCACCGGTGTGATAGTCGCCTGTGCTCTCTTCCTCGCGGCCCAAGTGGTGCTCCTAATGGCGTGGAGCTACTTGTGGCACAAGAAAAGAGCCACCAAACAAATCGACCCAAACCCACCGCCTTCGTTGTACTTCGGCACGACTTCCTCTCGCACCTCCTCTACTTCGTATCTCACTGATTAAGCATCGAAGTGACACCAGTCTTCAGTTAACACTTTTCTCTAGTACACACACACACACACACACACACACACACACACACACACACACACACACACACACACACACACACACACACACACAAGGGAGCATTTGA
>NC_061852.1:31500786-31505786 GCF_019202785.1 Penaeus chinensis | reverse complement strand
AGCCTGATGTTGTACTTTCAGAGCTTGATGTTGTGCTCTCAGATTCCTGTGAAGTGCTTTGAGACCCTGATGTTGTGCTCTCAGATTCCTGTGAAGTGCTTTGAGACCCTGATGTTGTGCTCTCAGATCCCTGTGAGGTGCTTTCAGAGCCTGATGTTGTGCTCTCAGATCCCTGTGAGGTGCTTTCAGAGCCTGATGTTGTGCTTTCAGAGCCTGATGTTGTGCTCTCAGATCCCTGTGAGGTGCTTTCAGAGCCTGATGTTGTGCTCTCAGATCCCTGTGAGGTGCTTTCAGAGCCTGATGTTGTGCTTTCAGAACCTGATGTTGTGCTCTCAGATCCCTGTGAGGTGCTTTCAGAGCCTGATGTTGTGCTTCCAGATCCCTGTGAGGTGCTTTCAGACCCTGATGTTGTGCTTTCAGAGCCTGATGTTGTGCTCTCAGATCCCTGTGAGGTGCTTTCAGAGCCTGATGTTGTGCTCTCAGATCCCTGTGAGGTGCTTTCAAAGCCTGATGTTGTGCTTTCAGAGCCTGATGTTGTGCTCTCAGATCCCTGTGAGGTGCTTTCAGAGGCTGATGTTGTTCTTTCAGACCCTGAGGTTGTGCTTTCATATCCCTGTGAGGTGCTTTCAGAGCCTGATGTTGTGCTCTCAGATCCCTGTGAGGTGCTTTCAGAACCTGATGTTGTGCTCTCTGATCCCTGTGAGGTGCTTTCAGAGCCTGATGTTGTGCTCTCAGATCCCTGTGAGGTGCTTTCAGAGACTGATGTTGTGCTCTCAGATCCCTGTGAGGTGCTTTCAGATCCCTGTGAGGTGCTTTCAGAACCTGATGTTGTGCTCTCAGATCCCTGTGAGGTGCTTTCAGAGCCTGATGTTGTGCTTTCAGATCCCTCTGAGGTGCTTTCAGAGCCTGATGTTGTGCTTTCAGATCCCTGTGAGGTGCTTTCAGAGCCTGATGTTGTGCTCTCAGATCCCTGTGAGGTGCTTTCAGAGCCTGATGTTGTGCTCTCAGATCCTTGTGAGGTGTTTCCTGTCTCCTCAGATGAACTTCCTGTCTCCTCTGATGTGCTTCCTGTCTCCTCCGATGTGCTTCCTGTCTCCTCTGATGAACTTCCTGTCTCCTCCGATGTGCTTACTGTCTCCTCTGACGTGCTTCCTGTCTCCTCAGATGAACTTCCTGTCTCCTCCGATGTGCTTCCTGTCTCCTCCGATGTGCTTCCTGTCTCCTCTGATGAACTTCCTGTCTCCTCCGATGTGCTTCTGTCTCCTCTGACGTTGCTCTCCTGTCTCCTCAGATGAACTTCTGTTATCTGTCTCCTCTGATGAACTTCCTGTCTCCTCCGATGTGCTTCCTGTCTCCTCTGATGTGCTTCCTGTCTCCTCTGGGGTCATTTCAGACCCTGATGTTGTGCTTTCAGATCCCTCTGAGGTGCTTTCAGACCCTGATGTTGTGCTTTCAGAGCCTAATGTTGTGCTGTCAGATCCCTGTGAGGTGCTTTCAGACCCTGATGTTGTGCTTTCTGATCCCTTTGAGGTGCTTTCAGACCCTGATGTTGTGCTTTCAGACCCTGATGTTGTGCTTTCAGAACCCTGTGAGGTGCTTTCAGAGCCTGATGTTGTGCTTTCTGATCCCTGTGAGGTGCTTTCAGACCCTGATGTTGTGCTCTCAGATCCCTGTGAGGTGCTTTCAGAGCCTGATGTTGTGCTTTCTGATCCCTGTGAGGTGCTTTCAGAGCCTGATGTTGTGCTTTCAGACCCTGATGTTGTGCTTTCAGAGCCTGATGTTGTGCTCTCAGATCCCTGTGAGGTGCTTTCAGACCCTGATGTTGTGCTTTCTGATCCCTTTGAGGTGCTTTCAGACCCTGATGTTGTGCTTTCAGAGCCTGATGTTGTGCTTTCAGAACCCTGTGAGGTGCTTTCAGAGCCTGATGTTGTGCTTTCTGATCCCTGTGAGGTGCTTTCAGACCTTGATGTTGTGCTCTCAGATCCCTGTGAGGTGCTTTCAGAGCCAGATGCTGTGCTTTCAGACCCAGATGTTGTGCTCTCAGATTCCTGTGAGGTGCTTTCAGACCCTGATGTTGTGCTTTCATATCCCTGTGAGGTACTTTCAGAGCCTGATGTTGTGGTCTCAGATCCCTGTGAGGTGCTTTCAGAGCCTGATGTTGTGCTCTGAGATCCCTGTGAGGTGCTTTCAGAGCCTGATGTTGTGCTCTCAGATCCCTGTGAGGTGCTTTCAGATCCTGAAGTTGTGCTTTCAGATCCCTGTGAGGTGCTTTCAGACCCTGATGTTGTGCTCTCAGATCCCTGTGAGGTGCTTTCAGAGCCAGATGCTGTGCTTTCAGACCCAGATGTTGTGCTCTCAGATCCCTGTGAGGTGCTTTCAGACCCTGATGTTGTGCTTTCAGATCCCTGTGAGGTACTTTCAGAGCCTGATGTTGTGGTCTCAGATCCCTGTGAGGTGCTTTCAGAGCCTGATGTTGTGCTTTCAGATCCCTGTGAGGTGCTTTCAGATCCTGATGTTGTGCTTTCAACGATCCCTGTGAGGTGTTTCTCAGACCCTTGATGTGGTGTCTGTGATCCCTGTGAGGTGCTTCAGAGCATGATGTTGTGTCTGACGATCCCTTGTGAGGTGCTTTCAGAGCTGTTGTTGTGCTTTTCAGATCCCTGTGAGGTGCTTTCAATCTTGATGTTGTGCTTTCAGATCCCTGCTTGAGGTTCTTTCAGAGCATGATGTTGTGCTTTCAGATCCCTGTGAGGAGCTTTCAGTTCCTGTGAGGTGCTTTCAGAGCCAGTGTAGTTATTCTCAGTTCCTGTGAGGTGCTTTCAGACCCTGATGTTGTGCTCTCAGATCCCTGTGAGGTGCTTTCAGACCCTGATGATGTGCTTTCAGATCCCTGTGAGGTGCTTTCAGAGCCTGATGTTGTGCTCTCAGAGCCTGATGTTGTGCTTTCAGATCCCTGTGAGGTGCTTTCAGAGCCTGATGTTGTACTCTCAGAACCCTGTGAAGTGCTTTCAGACCCTGATGTTGTGCTTTCAGATCCCTGTGAGGTGCTTTCAGAGCCTGATGTTGTGCTCTCAGAGCCTGATGTTGTGCTTTCAGATCCTTGTGAGGTGCTTTCAGAGCCTGATGTTGTGCTTTCAGATCCCTGTGAGGTGCTTTCAGAGCCTAATGTTGTGCTCTCAGAGCCTGATGTTGTGCTTTCAGATCCCTGTGAGGTGCTTTCAGAGCCTGATGTTGTGCTCTCAGATCCCTGTGAAGTGCTTTCAGAGCCTGATGTTGTGCTTTCAGATCCCTGTGAGGTGCTTTCAGAGCCTGATGTTGTGCTCTCAGAGCCTGATGTTGTGCTTTCAGATCCTTGTGAGGTGCTTTCAGAGCCTGATGTTGTGCTTTCAGATCCCTGTGAGGTGCTTTCAGAGCCTAATGTTGTGCTCTCAGTGCCAGATGTTGTGCTTTCAGATCCCTGTGAGGTGCTTTCAGAGCCTGATGTTGTGCTCTCAGATCCCTGTGAGGTGCTTTCAGAGCCTGATGTTGTGCTTTCAGATCCCTGTGAGGTGCTTTCAGAGCCTGATGTTGTGCTTTCAGATCCTGATGTTGTGCTCTCTGATGCCTGTGAGGTGCTTTCAGAGCCTGATGTTGTGCTTTCAGATCCCTGTGAGGTGCTTTCAGAGCCTGATGTTGTGCTCTCAGATCCCTCTGAGGTGCTTTCAGAGCCTGATGTTGTGCTTTCAGATCCCTGTGAGGTGCTTTCAGACCCTGATGTTGTGCTCTCTGATGCCTGTGAGGTGCTTTCAGAGCCTGATGTTGTGCTTTCAGACCCTGATGTTGTGCTCTCAGATCCCTGTGAGGTGCTTTCAGACCCTGATGTTGTGCTCTCTGATGCCTGTGAGGTGCTTTCAGAGCCTGATGTTGTGCTTCAGATCCCTGTGAGGTGCTTTCAGAGCCTGATGTTGTGCTCTCAGATCCCTGTGAGGTGCTTTCAGAGCCTGATGTTGTGCTCTCAGATCCCTGTGAGGTGCTTTCAGACCCTGATGTTGTGCTCTCTGATGCCTGTGAGGTGCTTTCAGAGCCTGATGTTGTGCTTTCAGACCCTGATGTTGTGCTCTCAGATCCCTTTGAGGTGCTTTCAGAGCCTGATGTTGTACTCTCAGATCCCTGTGAGGTGCTTTCAGACCTTGATGTTGTGCTTTCAGATCCCTGTGAGGTGCTTTCAGAGCCTGATGTTGTGCTCTCAGATCCCTGTGAGGTGCTTTCAGAGCCTGATGTTGTGCTCTCAGATCCCTGTGAGGTGCTTTCAGAGCCTGATGTTGTGCTTTCAGACCCTGATGTTGTGCTTTCAGATCCTTGTGAGGTGCTTTCAGAGCCTGATGTTGTGCTCTCAGAGCCTGATGTTGTGCTTTCAGATCCCTCTGAGGTGCTTTCAGAGCCTGATGTTGTGCTCTCTGATGCCTGTGAGGTGCTTTCAGAGCTTGATATTGTGCTTTCAGACCCTGATGTTGTGCTTTCAGAGCCTGATGTTGTGCTCTCAGATCCCTGTGAGGTGCTTTCAGAGCCTGATGTTGTACTCTCAGATCCCTGTGAGGTGCTTCCAGAGCCTGATGTTGTGCTTTCAGATCCCTGTGAGGTGCTTTCAGAGCCAGATGTTGTGCTCTCAGATCCCTGTGAGGTGCTTTCAGAGCCAGATGTTGTGCTCTCAGATCCCTGTGAGGTGCTTTCAGAGCCTGATGTTGTGCTTTCAGATCCCTGTGTGGTGTTTTCGGAGCCTGATGTTGTGCTTTCAGACCCTGATGTTGTGCTTTCAGATCCCTGTGAGGTGCTTTCAGAGCCTGATGTGGTACTCTCAGATCCCTGTGAAGTGCTTTCAGAGCCTGATGTTGTGGTTTCAGATCCCTGTGAAGTGCTTCCAGAGCCTGATGTAGTGCTCTCAGATCCCTGTGAAGTGCTTTCAGAGCCTGATGTTGTGCTCTCAGATCCCTGTGAGGTGCTTTCAGACCCTGATGTTGTGC
>NC_061852.1:31443286-31460786 GCF_019202785.1 Penaeus chinensis | reverse complement strand
TTTCTAGTGTATTTTCAATTTCTCTCGGTTTATATTAAGAGTCGGTTTACATTCCCAAACTGTAGTGCTGATATTAGTGTGTTCCCGGGTTATTGTGTGAGTTCTGTCGTTTACCATTAGTACATTTCATCTTTTCCTTTCACTTCTATTAGTTTCCGAGATTTATTAAATGAATTGTGTTGTGTGCTTTCGTGTTTCAGCCTAACCTTTTAGTTGTTTTCGCGCTTTTATGTTCCCAAACTAAGTTGTATTTTATAGTGTGCTGAATCAATCAATCTCGGGCACTGCTTCAAGGCCCCCGTCGCCAGCCGTCCAAAGTGCAGTGCAAGACGTCAGGCACTCATTGACAATGTATGAAGAACTCACCGAGGCGCTTCGTGCCCTGCGGGCGGAGATGAGTGAGCTCCGGTCAGAAAACCGGGAACTGCGAGCGCAGCTAAATTCACAGAGGCCTGCGGTTCCATCGGTCAGCACACCAGCACAGGCGCCCGGTCCCGCTCGACAGCATCCCGCTATTTCGAGCCGAGGTGTCTGCAAACCAGCCACTCCGCAAGAACCAAGAGCTCGAGACATGGATACGGGCCATTGAAAACATCGTGCGACCCAAGATTGACAACATTACCGACTGGAATACTTTCAAGGGACGTCTGCGGGCCTAGTTCAGAGGAACTTGTTCCCGCGGTGATTTTTATAGGCTACTAGGAGAGCACAAAATGACGCCAGATCAAGCACCTTGGGATTTTTATATGCAACTCGATGGAATAGTGTCACAGGGGTGGAAAGATCATCCGGAGGCAATAGGTGACCCAGACGAACTTGTCAAACGATACTTCTTGACAGGGTGAGCTACTTTCCACATCTGAAGGGGCAGGTGTCAGCCAGCTCGTCGAGGCTGCCAAAAGAGCTTGGAATTGTCTGAACTCGTACAAAAGGATGGTGACCAGTCACGTCCGTATATCCGACCCTACTCTCGCCAACCTCAGGCAGCTCCTGTAGAAGCTACTGCTAGACCGCCACGAACTCCACCTTATCAATGCAGAGGGAAATTGTGTCACTTTCACCAGCTATGCAGTCATGACACTAGTGAATGCCGAGCGTCACGGAATGTCCCTGCACCAGGTGTCACTAAGACTACTGATTGTCGGTGCTATAATTGCCGACGGTACGAGCATTACGCAGTGCCCCTTTCCGAGCTGCCAGCATGGCCAAACCTACGTCCCTCCCACTGCTGGTGACTCCTTCCGGGGGGACGACAGCAGCAGCTCTACGCTGCGATCAAGCCTCTCAAACGAATACAGAAGTGTTGGAGTCGGCACCGACGATCTACTCCATTGAAGCCGCACAGCCATCTGGGCGTCCTCTTATTGACATGCAGATTCAGGGACGAATATTCACTTGCTTCCTCGACACTGGATCGGAGGTCTCTCTGATTAAGCCTTCTGCTCTAGCCTCACTAAAAGTACATCGTGTCAGCGTTTCGGGCCGATGTGTGCGAGAAGTACACAGAGATCCTGTCGAAGTTGAAAGAGAGGTTACTTTAAAGTTTGTGATCTCCCCCGAAATCTCGTGTCCTTTGTCTCCAACATTAACTGCAGGGAGGATTACCCTGTACACTGCAAGGATACTGTGGTTGTTCTTGCTAGGTCTGCATGCTTCATAGCCACTCGGATGCCCAGGAATTGTAAGTTGACTTCGAGCTTGATTACAGGACATACCCGCGGATTCCTCCTAACACCCGCTACTGTGGCTTAAATATGCAAAACCTCCCTTCCCTCACTGAGGTGAAACAGCCTTTGGGTGGCTGTTTCAGAGGGATGGGGGAATCACTTCGAAAAGACACAGGTTCTTTCCTTCTCACTGAGGTGAAACAACCTTTGGGTGGCTGTTTCAGAGGGATGGGGGAATCACTTCGAAAAGACACAGGTTCTTTCCTTCTCACTGAGGTGAAACAACCTTTGGGTGGTTGCTTCAGAGGGATGAAAGGAACTGTCTGGCAAAAGTGCAAAACCTCCCTTCCCTCACTGAGGTGAAACAGCCTTTGGGTGGCTGTTTCAGATGGATGGGGGAACTACTTTGAAAAGACACAGGTCCTTTTTTTCTTCCTCACTGAGGTGAAACAACCTTTGGGTGGTTGCATCAGAGGGATGAAAGGAACTGTCTGGCAAAAGTGCAAAACCTCCCTTCCCTCACTGAGGTGAAACAGCCTTTTGGTGGCTTTCTCAGAGGAAAGGAGGAATCACTTTGAAAAGACACAGGTCCTTTCCTTCCTCACTGAGGTGAAACAACCTTTGGGTGGTTGCTTCAGAGGGATGAAAGGAACTGCCTGGCAAAAGTGCAAGACCTCCCTTACCTCACTGAGGTGAAACAGCCTTTGGGAGGCTGATTCAGAGGGAAGAGGGATTCACTTTGAAAAAGTACAGGTCCCCTCCTTCCTCACTGAGGTGAAGCAAACTTTGGGTGGCTGCTTCAGAGGGCTGAGCAAAATGGCTCCAAACAATGATGTATCGTAGGTGGAAGGGCATCCGCTCTGGTCTCTCCCCAGGGGTTTACACCTACCCATGCATTTGCCGTGCGTGGCAGCCTTGTGCGCTGTGGAGACGGGAGTCCTGGAGGTTGAGCGATGCCGTGAACGAGTACGCCCTGCGGCTAGCAACACGCCTCTTTGGTCCTCTATTCCAGCAAGACAGGCGGCCTGATCCTGGCCCGGTCACGGTCAATCGGCTGGTCTCCCCCGGGAGACTAGGGCCAAGCAGTCATGCCGCCATTGGCACTCACATGGTTCCGTGAGCGCCGTCACAATGGCTATTGGCTGCGTTTATCCTCTCATCACTCCTGTTGCTGTTAGACACTGGTTCTGACACTCAGCTTCCCCTTATTGGACTCCGTGGTGGGTGGGGGCGTGAGAGGATGAAGCACTTAACAATATATGGATAAAATTAACAAACATCCCCCACAGACTAATCAAAATGTTGACGAGCCACGCAAGGCCCAGACCATGGCAGTCACCATGAAGCCATATGTGCCTTTTGGTGGCAAAAGAAACCACCATGCACAGGATGACACTATCACGCCTGCTGCTAAGGTGGACAAGACCGAAGCCAATGGGTCTGTCCACCGAATAGTTAAACAAATTGACTCGCGAGCTGGCCCCTCTAGGCCAACAGCTAAGCCAGGAAGGCCCTTGAGTTCTCAGACGGCCTCCCCGACTGAGAGGGGAGAGCAGGCTGAACCAGCCGTATCAGCTGCTGCCCCCACAAACAAGCCCGAAAGCCGAAAGGGCAACTGGGTAACTGGGGCACCTACAACCTTCGAACATATGTGCCTGAACCACTTCCGTGTTTCGAGTGCCTGAAATACGGTCACCACCATGCTAATTGTACAGCCAACCCTAAATGTGGTGTCTGTAGCAAGGCACAAAACACAGAAGAAAAGAGGGACACAACAGTCAAATGTCCCAACTGTACCAAGAAGCATCATGCCTGGAGCCTGACTTGCTCTGTCAGGAAAGAGGCGGCCCTCAGGCGACAAGAGGTTGCTCAAATGCGACCAGACTTTGAGGGACCTCCTCTCTCCCTGCGGAGAATTAGCCTTACGAGGCTAATTAAGAGCGATGGGAGGAAAAGGCGTTCGACGGGGCGCAGCAGGTGGCGCTAAGCTAAACAAAGCGAAGAAGGTTACCGTGATCCCTCGATCGTGGATTTTTTGCCGGGTGACTTGACGAGATGCACCGGACCCGCCCCCCAGCAAATTCGGCCTCGACGCTTACGCGTTACCGCGCCGCTTCGGTGTCCACCCCTCGTTGCTACCGCGATGCTAATTGCCTGTCTGCCAGCTCATAGCCTCGCCATCATCAAGACTTCTGCAGTGCCTGCTCGTGGCCACCCATGGAAACCAGGTACCTTGCGGTCCTTGGCTGAACTGTGGAGGCTCTTCGAGCAGCAGGAGACTCTAAAGGTATGGAGCCATGGCCCACCGGCGTGTTGATACGCCCTGGCTTCGTACTAACTTTTGCCCCCGTGCCCCCTGGGGTCAGTGGGCGGCTGTGGGGAGGCAGGCCTTGTCAGTCGGCCCCCCCGAGATAACCACTATATATTTATATATATGTATATATATATATATATATATATATATATGTGTGTGTGTGTGTGTGTGTGTGTGTGTAATATATATGTATATCTATGTATATATTTGTATATAATATATATGCATATATATGATTATAAATACATATATATAAGTACATATATGTACATGTGTGTATATATGTATTTATTTAAATATATACATAGATATACATATACATAGATATACATATACACGGTGCATCGCGAATCACTCTGGGAGATCCTGAGGCTAAGAGGAATTCCAACAAGGATTGTTGGACTAATAACAAACCTGTATACAGGCACTATCGAGAATCTTCCCTGTTAGTTCAGGTGTGAGGAAAGGTTGTGTTCTTTTCAACATTCTCCATTCTCTCTGAATCTCTGGAAACCCAAGTGGCGGGTATTGATGCATTTAGCAATGATGCGAAGCCCTGGGGCTAGAGGTCTCCTGGACCAAGACCAAGATCCAGGATTTTGGGGGCCTACTGGGAGACCCTGTGCAGTCGTACCGACTGCACAGCGAGGTCACAGAGAGCTTTATAAACCTCGGTAGTGCAGTTCATGACTCTGGGCTTAGACGTTGCACACCCAACATTATCAAATGCTCCACTTCCCACTTCCTTGATATGCTCGTCCTGACTAAACCTCCCGCCTCAATCACTCAGCCGTATGACCTCGACCTTCTATTCAATAGTTGTTTGGGTGTGAAAGAATCATAAGCACTCACCTGGTTGATGGCTTCTTGAACCTCCAAAACAACCGATTTTCTCAGTTCCTCCACAATAAGTCGACTTTCCCTTGCATCCTTCTCACGCATACGGCGGTCTGAGCGATCTGTCTATAGATGTACATTCATTATTATTTTCTTGTAAAGAAGTGGATAGCAAATTTATGTTTCACATTCATAATGTTAAGTGATAAAGTGGATTTCTTACTGTGATGAAGGAATAGGATACTTGTTTCGCCGCACAAAGAATGTTATCTTGAACTTGCAATTTGTCTGGGAAGTGGACCATTTGTTTCATTGCAGTAGACAGATTTTGTAAAGAAATTAACACGCTCCCTCTTGATTGGCGGCAATTATCTGTCGAAGACAATATGAATATTACCTTAAATCTATAAATAGACAAAATAAAATTTATGCTATAACTTCAATTCTCTAAATGAGATAAATGCTTAAGCCATTTTTGTCAGCGGCGTAAATACTTTTGGACGTGTCTAAACTCATTTTAGCGTTCGAACAAATCCGGGTATATCATGGACTAATGCCGGAAAGGACGGATGAGTGAGCGAGAGAGAGAGAGAGAGAGAGGCACTGGGATGTGTCAATATATACAAGGCTGGATTTCGGAAAAGTAGACTGGGTGTGCTAAATGCTCATTATCTTCCATATGTCGTAGTTAATATGGAAAACAATTAGTAACTATCCCGATCAAACGTACATTACTGACCAGATATCAACCTCCAATTGACAGAATTAATTTCAAAATGCTTTTTCCTCTTAATGTATATTTCTTATTACACTCTGAGAACTGTGTGTGTGTGTGTGTGTGTGTGTGTGTGTGTGTGTGTGTGTGTGTGTGTGTGTGTGTGTGTGTGTGTGTGTGTGTGTGTGTGTGTGTGTGTGTGTGTGTGTGTGTGTGTAATGTATATGTTTATGTATATGTATGTACATATATATGTACACGCTTGTATATTTATATGTACGTGTATATATACATATATATACATCTAAATATATATGAAAAGGAAAACAGCCACTGTAAGAAATGTCTTACTGTGGATGTTTTCCTTTTCATCTTTGTGTACACGTTACTGTGTTTGTGGTTGCGTCATATATGTGTGTTCGTGTGTGTGTGTGTATATCCATATATATATATATATATATATATATATATATATATATATATATATATATATATATATGTATATATACATGTTTGAATATATATAAATATATGTGTGTACATACACACACATATATATGACACAAACACACACACACGCACGGTTTTGCATATATTGGGTAAATCAAACCTAGATATGGTAATGGGTGAGTCGATTGTGGATACGATGGTAAGTTGAAACCCACCAACAATGATTACCTAATCAACTACTCCCCTACGAAAAGATCATATATCTACCACCGCAATATAAGGACCCAGTAAGCTACATGATGTCAAGTCGGAAAATTTACAATAAACAAA
Organism: Penaeus chinensis; assembly: GCF_019202785.1. Lineage (NCBI taxonomy): Eukaryota > Metazoa > Arthropoda > Malacostraca > Decapoda > Penaeidae > Penaeus > Penaeus chinensis. Next base: position 31,454,473 of record NC_061852.1, on the reverse strand, counting down.
ATGGAGTAAACGTGGCATCGCAAGGAGTGAATGTGGAGATAAACTTACAGGAGAAAAATCTGTTCTTAACAAATACCTGGTTTAATGTACACCCCAGACAACAATGTACATGGATTAGTCCAGGTGATAGAAACCAAATCGACTATGTTATAATTAGTTCAAGATACCGAAGCGCAATCAAAAACTCCCGAGCATATCTGGGTGCAGACGCAAATTCAGACACACAATCCAGTGATGATAAAATTTAGATTGTCCCTCAAAAAATTGATGGAAGCAAAGATTGCCCCCAATTTTGAACTCAATACATTACAGGCTAATCAAGAGGTGCGAGAAACTCTAAACAAGAATTATATACATATATATATACATATACCACGACTCCTCTCCTAAAGAGACTCTTAACCTACCCGTCCTCAGCCTGCCTTACACTGAGGTCTACTCTCTCCACCGCCCTCTTCACACTCTCAACTGCAGGTTGATCTTTCGCCAGGTGAACACTCTCCGTCGTAACCTGGTCCACACCAGCTCTACCTCTTTCTCGAAGGTGGACACCTTTGCTGTTCCTTGTACCTCCTGTGGCAAGAAATACGTTGGCGAGACGTGAGCCAGTATCACCAAGCGTCTGTCTCAACATAAGTACGCTGTATCCAGGAGACACAACAACAACGCTCTTTTTTTCGTCCACGCCCACAGACTGCTGCCTAATTCCAACCTGAACAGCGGCTTTTCTCCTGCCGACAGTGTCCTCCCTTCCCACATTCTCAGCCTTCTCCTGTACGCCGGCCACCCTGCACATAGTCCGCCCGACCCTTCAACCTAAACTGACCTCCCTTTGCTTCCGTTTGTCTGTCCTCACTTGCCCTGTGTTACCGCATTGCCTTTCCTCTCTCTTTTATACCCCCTTCTCTCCCTTACCTCTTCCATTAATGAAGCAGCCTCACTGACCATACCCAAAACTCGGCCTGGGTCCAGAAGTCACAAAGACACCTGGTACTTCAACGACGAGATCAGGGAGGTCAACCACAGGGTGAACATGTGCCGAAAACTATTCCGAAGGCAAAGAACCCCTGACAATTTATCCCTCCTAAGGGAGGCTGTCACGGATGCCAAGGAAACTGCCAACAGAGTCAGGCAAGAAAAGTGGCTGGAATGGTGTGAGTCCTTCGACCACCAAACCACCCTTTCAGAGCTGTGGCAACGGGTCAGGCGAGCTACCAGTCGCTCAGCCCCGAGGTGCACGCATCACGACCCCTAAGCGGAGGTAAACAGACTGGCGCACGAGTTCTCTGTGAGAACAAACAACAACAGCCTGCCAGCCGAGCTGAGGGCAAGACAAGAGCATCTACAGCCGAACCCGATAACTCAGACATTATCTTTTCTCTGAGGGAACTAAGAAAAGCCTATAAATCCAGTTCCAACACAGTCCCGGGCTCTGATGGGATCTCGTACCCCATTATCTCCCACCTAGGACTAGCAGGTGAGCGTGCTGGGAAGGCTTTTGAACTAGCAAGTCCGCTTGCCATTCAGGAAAGCCTGATCCAGAAGGGAATCAGAGGAAAGCTCTTGGCTTGGATAGGTGACTACTTTAGGAACAGGACTACCAATCTCAAATTCCAGAGTCACCTATCGCAGCACATGCCGCTCGAAAATGGAACGCCACAGGGTGGGGTTCTCAGTCCAGCCCTATTTAACATTTTAATGTCCTGCATCCTCAACATAAACCTCCCAGTGGGGTGCAAGATCATCTCGTATGCAGACGATAACACTATCACCTCCACTGGACCACACAGCCAGAATAAAGCCCAGCATTGTCTGGACCTTGTGTCTGAGGAGTGTTGTAGGATAGGACTAAAGATCTCTTCAGCCTAATCCAAAGCCATGGTTCTGAGACAGAGAGTTTGAGGCACAAGTCTGAAAATTCAGGGAGTGGAATTGGAATAGGTCCAGGACTTCCTGTACCTTGGGGTAAGGATAGACCAGACCCTATCCTTCCAGAAGGAGGTCCAGTACTTGGTTGGCCGAACCAAAGCAAGACTGTCTGTCATGAGAGCTTGCTGACAGACTAGCCGTCGCTGGCAGGGGTATGCCCCCAAATCCCATGACGATAAAACCTAGCCGAAAATTAATTAAGGAGAAGAGTGCCTTGGTCGGTCGTACCATCCTCCGGCAGCTTCACAGAGAGGAAACGAGAACCTCCCCCTCGGCCAGCTGGTACTCAGACGCCACAGGCTATGAACCACTGGCACTCTCTGAAATAATCAACAGAGGTACCGAAGTCATTCTTCACAGAATGCGCCTAGGTTACCACTGTGCATGGCAGATTATTACAACAATAAAACGCGAAAAGAGGTGCTGCATGCACTGCGGCGAGCCCAACGCCACACAAGTTCACTACTTAGAGAATTGTGAGCATACACAATTCCTGAGACAGGGACCGCCTACAACAGCCACCGTGCTGGTAAAGAGGTTGTGCGATATGCTTACACCATGGCGGCAGGAGCGCCTGCTGGCAATCCCACCGCCACGGTAAGCACCGAGTGTCAGACAACCAAATGAGAGAAAAGCTGACACAGGCCGGGCCATATTTAGAAAGCCCGGGCGAAGCTCGAACTTCGCAAATCATAACTACTACTACTTTCCTCTTCAGACCTGAGGATGGAATCCAGGTGGATTCCGAAACTGTCTTACTTTAAATAAATCTAGTTTTACATTGTGGGTTTTTCTACCAACATATATATGCAAAAGTTTATGTACATATATATAGACATATATATATATATAAATACATACACATATATATATACATAAATACATATACATATATATTCATATATATATATATACATATGTTGATATATACACATATATTTATGCACACATACATATATGTGTATATGTATATGTATATATATATATATATATATATGTATATACATATATGCATAAATATACATATATGTATATGTATATATGTATATACATATATATACATACATACATATATCTTTGTGTGTGCGTGTGTATGTATTTATAATGTATGTACATATGTATATATAAATGTATATATGTACATGTATATATACACATTATATATATCTATATATACATAAATTTATATATACACATAAATATGTATATATGCATATATATACACATATATATGGATATATATGTATAAATATCTAAGTACATAGATATATACACATATATGCATATATATTTATATGTGTGTATATATATATATATATATATATATATATATATATACTCATTTGGGGTAATCTTAACTAAGAATGTAGCAACATAGTAATTGAAAACTCCAATAGCAGAAATTCATAAAATTTGTCAACCACTACGCCCTATCATATTCATTAACTACAAATGAGTATACCATAGAAAACTACGACGTGTCACAATGGCCAGTTTTGACAGTTTGAGTCGTTATTTACTAAGGTTTCTCTCAGTGAAACCACTGATATAATTGTAAACAAAACTGACTCATCACTCTTAAACTCATATGGTCTGAACAAGACATCTTACAAGAAATTATTGGATATAGCTGCCCTTAATGATTCTATTTACACGCAGATAGACGGTGTAGCAATGGGATCACCACTTGGCCCTTGTTACGCCAATTTCTTTCTTTGTCACCATGAACAAGCATGGTTAAATAATTGCCCTGCTAATTTCAGACTTATTTTATATCATCGTTACATGGATGATACTTTCTTACTCTTTAACGACCCTTCTCACATTAACCCTTTCCTCTCATACTTGAATTCACAACACCCAAATATTTCATTTGTGAAATTGAACAAAATAATAAACTATAATTTCTTGATACTTGCATAACTTTTCGTAATAACTGCTTCTTCACCAGTGTCTACAGGAAACCCACATTCACTGACAGTGGAGTTCATTATCTCGGCTATATTCCTAATATATACAAGCGAATCAGCTTTTCAACACTTTTCAACCGGGTTTACATCTTTTCAACTTGGACAAGTTTTCAAGAAAAAGCTTCATTCTTAAAGGAGTATTTCGGTACAAATGGGTACCCACCTTACCGAATTTATATAGCTCTATGCAATTTTCTGTGTCTGAAATTCTACCCAAAACCTGTATCAAGCACAGTCAACAGACATTAAATATATAAAATTTTCATATATAGGTGATCTTAATTTTTTATCTCAGAAAATCATTAAACAAAATGTTATCCTCAGTACTCTCACCTCCACAATCACCCTTTTAACAATGCTGATTTCAAAATCTTAACCTCCTACCTTAACAGATTTGACCTGATCATAGCAGAATCACTCTACATCCTAACTATGAAACCACAGCTAAGCAATGCTTCCACTGCACTACCAGCCATCCATTATTTGGTTAGTACCTGTTACTTGCTACACTGCCTTTTTTGTCTGTGGTCATTTGATGTTTTTCGTGTTATATATATATATATATATATATATATATATATATATATATATATTTGTGTGTGTACTGTTTTTAAATGTGATAAAATTAATTTCCTTATTTTTGTTTTAGTTGTAGCATTGATAATGGAGATTGCATCTCAGATATGTTTGCAATTGCAAAATTAAGTTCTCAGCTGTGTTGGTTTTCCTCCTCCTTTATATATATATAATTTATAAAAGTCAACTGCGAATAACGAAAAAAATGTATGAAACTCAATCATGAAATTTTCGATTCCTATGATGAACATCTCACCTGTCTCTAATCCATTATCACTCCTTGGCAGGAAAAAATCGATGGATGTAGCGGCTCGCCCCCGACTGCGATTCTGTAAGTTACTAATCCTTTCTAAAACCTCTTCGAGTTTTTTCGTCATATCTTTCAGGGCAGCAGTGAGTTCAAGGGCTCGATGGAGGGCACTAGCATTCGCAGCACATAGGGCAAGTTCTTGACTGACCGTTTGTATCCTAGACTGAATTATGCTCATGTTCAAATTTAATTCATCGAGAGCATTCCTTAAATCCTCTGTAATTGTGACACATTCTGTGGGGTTTGCGGTTTCATTAGAGATGGGAGCGCCTGATGAGGTTGTAGACAATAAAGTTTGAGAGTCTGTTGGAGCTGGAGTTTCTCTTGATGATGAAGATATTGTTAGTAGGGTCTCTGTTGATGATGGAGACTTTTTTTGTGCTAGAGTCTCTGTTGAAGATGGAGACATTGTTGGTGCTGGAATCTCTATTGATGAGGGAGACATTGTTGGTGCTGGAGTCTCTGTTGATGAGGGAGACATTGTTGGTGCTGGAGTCTCTGTTGATGAGGGAGACATTGTTGGTGCGTGAGTCTCTGTTGATGAGGGAGACATTGTTGGTGCTGGAATCTCTGTTGATGAGGGAGACATTGTTGGTGCTGATGTCTCTGTTGATGAGGGAGACATTGTTGGTGCTGGAGTCTCTGTTGATGAGGGAGACATTGTTGGTGCGTGAGTCTCTGTTGATGAGGGAGACATTGTTGGTGCTGGAGTCTCTGTTGATGAGGGAGACGTTGTTGGTGCTGGAGTCTCTGTTGATGAGGGAGACGTTGTTGGTGCTGGAGTCTCTGTTGATGAGGGAGTCTCTGTTGATGAGGGAGACATTGTTGGTGCTGGAGTCTCTGTTGTTGAGGGAGACACTGTTGATGAGAGAGACATTGTTGGTGCTGAAGTCTCTGTTGATGAGGGAGACGTTGTTGGTGCTTGACTCTCTGTTGATGAGGGAGACGTTGTTGGTGCTGGAGTCTCTGTTGATGAGGGAATCTCTGTTGATGAGGGAGACATTGTTGGTGCTAGAGTCTCTGTTGTTGAGGGAGAAACTGTTGATGAGAGAGACATTGTTGGTGCTGAAGTCTCTGTTGATGAGGGAGACACTGTTGGTGCTGGGGTCTCTGTTGATGATGGAGTCTCTGTTGATGAGGGAGACACTGTTGGTGCTGGAGTCTCTGTTGATGAGGGAGACATTGTTGGTGCTGAAGTCTCTGTTGTTGAGGGAGACACTGTTGATGAGAGAGACATTGTTGGTGCTGAAGTCTCTGTTGATGATGGAGACATTATTGGTGCTGGAGTCACTGTTGATGATGGAGTCGCTGTTGATGAGGGAGACATTGTTGGTGCTGGAGTCTCTGTTGATGATGGAGTCTCTGTTAATGAGGGAGACATTATTGGTGCTGAAGTCTCTGTTGATGATGGAGTCTCTGTTGATGAGGGAGACATTGTTGGTGCTGGAGTCTCTGTTGATGATGGAGACATTGTTGGTGCTGGAGTCTCTGTTGATGATGGAGTCTCTGTTGATGAGGGAGACATTGTTGGTGCTGGAGTCTCTGTTGATGATGGAGTCTCTGTTGATGAGGGAGACATTGTTGGTGCTGGAGTCTCTGTTGATGATGGAGACATTGTTGGTGCTGGAGTCTCTGTTGATGATGGAGTCTCTGTTGATGAGGGAGACATTGTTGGTGCTGAAGTCTCTGTTGATGAGGGAGACATTGTTGGTGCTGGAGTCACTGTTGATGAGGGAGACATTGTTAGTGCTGGAGTCTCTGTTGATGATGGAGTCTCTGTTGATGATGGAGTCTCTGTTGATGATGGAGTCTCTGTTGATGATGGAGTCTCTGTTGATGAGGGAGACACTGTTGGTGCTGAAGTCTCTGTTGATGATGGAGACATTATTGGTGCTGGAGTCTCTGTTGATGATGGAGCTTGTTGATGGGAGACTGTTGTGCTGGAGTCACTGTTGATGATGGAGTCTCTGTTGATGAGGGAGACATTGTTGGTGCTGAGTCTCTGTTGATGATGGAGTCTCTGTTGATGAGGGAGACATTGTTGGTGCTGGAGTCTCTGTTGATGATGGAGACATTGTTGGTGCTGGAGTCTCTGTTGATGAGGAGTTTTGTTGATGATGGAGACATTGTTGTGCTTGAAGTCTCTGTTGATGAGGGAGACGTTGTTGGTGCTGGAGTCTCTGTTGATGAGGGAGACTGTTGGTGCTGGAGTCTCTGTTGATGAGGGAGACATTGTTGGTGCTGGAGTCTCTGTTGATGAGGGAGACGTTGTTGGTGCTGGAGTCTCTGTTGATGAGGAGATCTCTGTTGATGAGGGAGACTCTGTTGGTGCTGGAGTCTCTGATGTATGAGGGAGACACTGTTGGTGCTGGAGTGTCCTGTTGATGATGGAGTCTCTGTTGATGAGGAGACGTTGTGGTGCTGGAGTCTCTGTTGATGAGGGAGACGTTGTTGGTGCTGGAGTCTCTGTTGATGAGGGAGACGTTGTTGGTGCTGGAGTCTCTGTTGAAGATAGAGTCTCTGTTGATGAGGGAGACGTTGTTGGTGCTGGAGTCTCTGTTGAAGATAGAGTCTCTGTTGATGAGGGAGACGTTGTTGGTGCTGGAGTCTCTGTTGATGATGGAGTCTCTGTTGATGAGGGAGACATTGTTGGTGCTGGAGTCTCTGTTGATGAGGGAGACGTTGTTGGTGCTGGAGTCTCTGTTGATGAGGGAGACGTTGTTGGTGCTGGAGTCTCTGTTGATGAGGGAGACGTTGTTGGTGCTGGAGTCTCTGTTGATGAGGGAGACACTGTTGGTGCTGGAGTGTCTGTTGATGATGGAGTCTCTGTTGATGAGGGAGACGTTGTTGGTGCTGGAGTCTCTGTTGATGAGGGAGACGTTGTTGGTGCTGGAGTCTCTGTTGATGAGGGAGACGTTGTTGGTGCTGGAGTCTCTGTTGATGATGGAGTCTCTGTTGATGAGGGAGACGTTGTTGGTGCTGGAGTCTCTGTTGATGATGGAGTCTCTGTTGATGAGGGAGACGTTGTTGGTGCTGGAGTCTCTGTTGATGATGGAGTCTCTGTTGATGAGGGAGACATTGTTGGTGCTGGAGTCTCTGTTGATGAGGGAGACGTTGTTGGTGCTGGAGTCTCTGTTGATGAGGAGAGACGTTGTTGGTGGTGGAGTCTCTGTTGATGAGGGAGACATTGTTGGTGCTGGAGTCTCTGTTGATGAGGGAGACTGTTGGTGTGGGTAGTCTTGTGATGGAGTCTTGTGATGAGGGAGACTTGTTGGTGTGGAGTCTGTTGATGAGGAGCGTTGTGGTGCGGAGTCTCTGTTGATGAGGGAGCTTGTTGTGCTGGAGTCTCGTTGAGGAGTCCTGTGATGAGGGAGACGTGTTGGTGCTGGAGTCTCTGTTGAGAGGTCTGTTGTGGGGAGAGTTGTGTGGGAGCTTGTGGTGAGTCTCTGTTGATGAGGGAGACATTGTTGGTGCTGGAGTCTCTGTTGATGAGGGAGACATTGTTGGTGCTGGAGTCTCTGTTGATGATGGAGTCTCTGTTGATGAGGGAGACGTTGTTGGTGCTGGAGTCTCTGTTGATGATGGAGTCTCTGTTGATGAGGGAGACATTGTTGGTGCTGGAGTCTCTGTTGATGAGGGAGACGTTGTTGGTGGTGGAGTCTCTGTTGATGAGGAAGACATTGTTGGTGGTGGAGTCTCTGTTGATGATGGAGTCTCTGTTGATGATGGAGATGTTGTTGGTGCTGGAGTCTCTGTTGATGAGGGAGACGTTGTTGGTGCTGGAGTCTCTGTTGATGAGGGAGTCTCTGTTGATGAGGGAGACGTTGTTGGTGCTGGAGTTTCTGTTGATGAGGGAGACGTTGTTGGTGCTGGAGTCTCTGTTGATGATGGAGTCTCTTTTGATGAGGGAGACATTGTTGGTGCTGGAGTCTCTGTTGATGAGGGAGACGTTGTTGGTGGTGGAGTCTCTGTTGATGAGGAAGACATTGTTGGTGGTGGAGTCTCTGTTGATGATGGAGACATTGTTGGTGCTGGAGTCTCTGTTGATGAGGGAGACGTTGTTGGTGCTGGAGTCTCTGTTGATGAGGGAGTTCTTTTGATGAGGGAGACTTGTTGGTGCTGGAGTCTCTGTTGAGATGAGTCTCTGTGTGGGAGCTTGTGTGGGAGCTGTTGGTGGAGTCTCTGTTGATGATGGTGTCTCTGTGTGAGGAGACTGTTGTCTGGAGTCTTGTTGATGAGGGAGACGTTGTTGTGCTGGAGTCTCTGTGATGAGGAGACGTTGTTGTGTGGAGTTCTGTTGATGAGGAGACACTGTTGGTGTGGAGTTCTGTTGATGATGGAGTCTTTGATGAGGGAGACTTGTTGGTGCTGAGTCTCTGTTGATGAGGAGACGTGTTGGTGCTGGAGTCTCTGTTGATGAGGGAGACTTGTGGTGTGAGTCTGTTGAGATGATCTCGTTGTGGAGACGTTGTTGGTGCTGGAGTCTCTGTTGAAGATAGAGTCTCGTTGATGAGGGAGACTTGTTGGTGCTGGAGTCTCTGTTGAGATGAGTTCTGTTGATGGGGAGACATTGTGGTGCTGGAGTCTCTGTTGATGAGGGAGACTTGTTGGTGCTGGAGTCTCTGTATGATGAGTCCTGTTGATGAGGAGACGTTGTTGTGTGAGTCTCGTGTGAGAGTCTCTGTTGATGAGGGAGACATGTTGGTGCTGGAGTCTCTGTTGATGAGGGAGACGTTGTTGGTGTGGAGTCTCTGTTGATGAGGAGACATTGTTGGTGGTGGAGTCTCTGTTGATGAGGAGTCTCTGTTGATGTGGAGATGTTGTTGTGTGGAGTCTCTGTTGATGAGGGAGCGTTGTGGTGCTGGAGTCTCTGTTGATGAGGAGTCTCGTTGTGAGGGAGTGTTGGTGTGAGTTTCTGTTGATGAGGGAGACGTTGTTGGTGCTGGAGTCTCTGTTGAGATGAGTCTCTTTGATGGGACTTGTTGGTGCTGGAGTCTCTGTTGATGAGGAGATGGTGGGAGTCTCTGTTGATGAGGAACATTGTTGGTGTGGAGTCTCTGTTGATGATGGAGACATGTTGTGGGCTGGAGGCTTGTTGGTGTGGAGTCTCTGTTGATGAGGGAGACGTTGTGGGGATTGTTGTGTGGAGTCTCTGTTGATGATGGAGCTTGTTGGTGCTGGAGTCTCTGTTGATGAGGGAGACATTGTTGTGCTGGAGTCTCTGTTGATGATGGAGTCTCTGTTGATGATGGAGACGTTGTTGGTGCTGGAGTCTTGTGATGAGGGAGACGTTGTGGGTGGAGTCTCGTTGATGAGGGAGACGTTGTTGGTGTGGAGTCTCTGTGATGAGGGAGACGTTGTTGTGCTGAGTCTTGTGATATGAGTCTCTGTTGATGAGGGAGACATTGTTGGTGCTGGAGTCTCTGTTGATGAGGGAGACTTGTTGGTGTGGAGTCTCTTGTGATGATTGGAGGGGGACTTGTTGGTGTGGAGTCTCTGTTGGAGGAGCTTGTGAGAGGGGACATTGTTGGTGCTGGAGTCTCTGTTGATGAGGGAGACGTTGTTGGTGCTGGAGTCTCTGTTGATGAGGGAGACTTGTTGGTGCTGGGTCTCTGTGATGAGGGAGACGTGTGGTGCTGGAGTCTTGTTGATGAGGGAGACATTGTTGGTGCTGAGTTCTGTTGTGAGGGAGACGTGTTGGTGCTGGAGTCTTGTTGATGAGGGAGCCATTGTGGTGGGTCTCTGGTGAGGTCTCTGTTGATGAGGGAGACATGTTGTGCTGGAGTCTCTGTTGGAAGAGTTTGTGATGGGACGTTGTTGGTGCTGGAGTCTCTGTTGATGAGGGAACGTGTTGGTGCTGGAGTCTCTGTTGAGATAAGTCTCTGTTGATGAGGGAGACGTTGTTGGTGGTCTGTTGAGTAGCTCTGTTGATGAGGGAGACGTTGTTGGTGTGGAGTCTGTTGAGTGAGTCTCTGTTGATGAGGGAGACTTGTTGGTGCTGGAGTCTCTGTTGATGAGGGAGACGTTGTTGGTGCTGGAGTCTCTGTTGATGATGGAGTCTCTGTTGATGAGGGAGACGTTGTTGGTGCTGGAGTCTCTGTTGATGATGGAGTCTCTGTTGATGAGGGAGACATTGTTGGTGCTGGAGTCTCTGTTGATGAGGGAGACGTTGTTGGTGCTGGAGTCTCTGTTGATGAGGAGTCTCTGTTGATGAGGGAGACATTGTTGGTGCTGGAGTCTCTGTTGATGAGGGAGACGTTGTTGGTGGTGGAGTCTCTGTTGATGAGGAAGACATTGTTGGTGGTGGAGTCTCTGTTGATGAGGGAGACATTGTTTGTGGTTGAGTCTCTGTTGATGAGGGAGACGTTGTTGGTGCTGGAGTCTCTGTTGATGAGGGAGACA
>NC_061852.1:31408286-31435786 GCF_019202785.1 Penaeus chinensis | reverse complement strand
CAAATCTGGTCAGACCTTGCATTAGGGGCCCTCAAATTTCATCTAAACCATATGTAATCCATGCATAACTCCACATTGGTGACAGACTTAAGAAATCTGTAGAGAAACGTTTGATGCACTATGAGGAGAGAAGAGTTTATATGCTGGCAACAATTCTAGACCCACGGTTTAAGCTCGATTGGTGCAAAGATGAAGAAAGACTCAGTAAAAACATCAGAACCTAAAAAAGTTAAGCAAAATCCTGGTGAAGACGTACAAGAATCGGAGGAGCCTCAGCCGGAAGAAAATACAGAGACTTTCCCTTCGAAGAGGAAGAGGTTATTCAACATCATGCATATTCATATACAGGAGTCTACATCCATAAGTGAAAAGGTGCAGTCAATCAGCACTCACATCAACTGATATATAAACTAGCCTTGCAAGGCACTGGTGTGTTGGTATTTTGGATACAACACAGATATACTTTGCCTGCCTTATCGCATTACATGAAGATGACATCTTACTGACAAAACATCGAAGGTGTGATGTTCATAAAGTGCAATGATGCACCCCAAGAAGCTCACTTGTGTGTATTTCTTATTTCAAGTAAATGTTGTTGTTTTTTTACTTTAAATAGGAGCAAAATGGAACAATAATTTATCAAAGCTTATTTTGAATTTCATATGCCACCAAAAAAACCCATCTGTATCTTTTGTACAACAGGAAAAGTCCCAATAGTAAAACTATAGTATTAATATAAAACAAGTTTTAATGCCTTGATACCTTTTTTTCTGCATATATATATATATTATATATTAAACATATCATATATATATATATACAATTTAATATATATAATATATAGAGCAAAAAAAAAATATATATATATAATATACATTATATAGAAGGCCACCATCATTCGATGTAGACTATAGCATTATTGTGTCTACCCACTCCCGTATAGGTAGAGCCTATGCCTGGGCGAAAGAATGTGAGGAGCTGATAGATCCAAAGGAAAGGCAGAGACCGATAAGTTTTGTAAACCCAACTTTATCAAATCCGTGCAAATCCGCACGCAGATTGTGTGCATGTGATGTGTGTGTGCATCGTAATATATATATATATATATATATATATATATATATATATATATATATATATATATATATATTATATATATATCATACATATATATAATATATATATATATATTTATATATATATATATATATATATCATTGTTAATGGTTCTCAACTCGCCATCATACCCACTAAGTTTCATTTACCTGAATTATGCAAATACGCGCAAGAGCACACACAAATTGCCCACATGCGTGTGTGTGTGTGTGTGTGTGTGTGTGTGTGTGTGTGTGTGTGTGTGTGTGTGTGTGTGTGTGTGTGTGTACGTAGATAAAGAATCGGTCTGAGAACATCCAACATTAATTGCCTAAACAGCTACTCCTCTGGGGAAAGATCATTGGCCAGCCACCCCAGTATAAAGACCCAGTCAACTACTTGATGTCAACATGGCACCAAGTAGTTCGTCAAACACCGCATCGAATATGATGTTATATATATATATGTGTGTGTGTGTGTGTGCGTGCGTGTGCGTGTGCGTGTGCGTGTGCGCGCGCGCGCGCGCGTGTGTGTGTGTGTGTGTGTGTGTGTGTGTGTGTGTGTGTGTGTGTGTGTGTGTGTGTGTGTGTGTGTGTGCATACACGTATATGTATATGTACACACACACACACACACACACACACACACACACACACACATATATATATATATATATATATATATATATATATTCATACATGTGCGTGCGTGTGAGAGAGAGAGAGAGAGAGAGAGAGAGAGAGAGAGAGAGAGTGTGTGTGTGTGTGTGTGTGTGTGAGAGAGAGAGAGAGAGAGAGAGAGAGAGAGAGAGAGAGAGAGAGAGCGAGTCTACTGATTCACAAATAAATGGCCACGCATCTATGTTTATGTAATAAGCAAAGGGTTAGTTTGAGTTGGGTGTGATTGTGACTGTGACAAACACAATTTAAACGTATTATTTCTCTTTTAAGTTTGAGTGTTTTGTATTTTCCTTTTATAGTTAAATATTCGTACATATATACATATATATAGATAGATAGATAGATAGATATATAGATATATATAGTTAAATATAATATATATATTGATTACTTTTCATTGTATTCCTTTTAAGTATATGCAATTTCAATCAACATGTTAAGCACATACACTTTTAAAGTCAATTAATTTAGCTGTGTTTATGCACGGGGGTCTCTTGGGGAGTCTCATATCTATCTTCAGAAATAAACCAGCAAGCTAAGACCCCTTTCGTTGACCGCCCAAGATCATCTCTCTTACGTTACATCTGCATCTCTCTTACGCTCACAACTGGTGGCTTGTGGTGGTCTCATACGCTTACATCTTGGGGCAGCGGTGCTCTCAACATCTCTCATACGCTTACATCTGGTGGCAGCGGCGACCCGCATCCATCATAAAGCTAAATAACGAAGCCATCAGGATATCAACGCAGCAAGAAAGTTGGCCTGTATACGATGCATCGCTCCTCTGCTAGACAGCAAAGGATGCGCAGTCCTTTACAACTCCCAAGTCCGCTATTTAATGGAGTATTTGCCACTCGCCTGGCTGTCCCGGCCGACAACTCATCTTGCCCTCCTGTACACCGTTCAGAACAGAGCCCAACGGATAGTGGAACGGAAGACGACCGTAAATGAACCGCCAACACATTTTCAGTCCTTTCAACATCGGAGGGAATCGTGACTGGCCTTTGCGTCTTTAACAAGATACATAAATAAAATAGTTCCCCGTTGACATCGCTACGACTTCCACCAGCAGACGCATCCACTTACGGGACAAGAAACGCCAGTGATCGAGTCCAAGATGTCCAGGTTCCCTTCGCGAGAACAGAGCTCTATCTGCGCTCTTTCCTGCCTAGATTTTCTAGAATGTGGAACATTTTAGCACAGCAAACTAACCTGCTTTATCTCGTCACATTACAGTTGTTAAAGACAGCAGTGAATGCTTGGAGATTACAATATGAACCAGGCTAAGTCATTTCCACTTGTAATTATTTAGTTAGACCAACTTCTCTTTTATCAGAATTGATTTCTAAATATCTGTTTTAAGCTATAGATAATTTTACCTTTAATGGAAAATTTTAGCACCACTGTGATTAAGATTAACAAAATAAACTATAATTTAAAAACTATGTAACTTTTGAAATAAAGTTTATATAAAAAAATAGAGAGAGAAAGAGAAAGAGAGAGAGAGAAAGAAAGAGAGAGAGATAATGACAGAGAGAGGGAAAGAGAGAGGGGAGAGAGAAAGAAAGAGAGAGAGAGAGAGAGAGAGAGAGAGAGAGAGAGTTAAAAAAAATGAATGATCAATACCTTTCACCAAAGTAAATGACGCTGGAGGCAGTGAGGGATCCCTTGCATCGCCACCGCAAACCTGGCAATATTCACATATTGATCAAATTTGTCATAGCTAACATCTATAAATGGATTTTCGTTTCATTCGCTGATTATGTTAAGGTAATCCATATTATTTCTACTTACCCAGGTCTTAGCTAACAGAGTTAACCATAGGAATATACAGCATGTAGACTGACGGCAGACGCAGCCAGGCGATACCCCCATTCTTAGTCTGCCTAAGAAAATATGTAAACATATCATCCGTACAAAAGGAATATCATATGAAAACAGGAAACAATCAATTCATGTGTTGTATCATTATTGTTGTCATTATCATTATCATTGGTGATGTAATTAATATTAATTTAATTATCAATATCATAAATATCATTTTTATTGCTATTACTCTTACTTACTATTAATTATTAATTTCCTTAACAATCTTAAGCCATTCGCTCTATGTGGCAAGAATACATGGTATGCCCACTGCAATACACGTTTATTTATTGTATTTACACATAGATGGCTCTACAAGTTCTTAATCACAAAATAGCCAGTTATTAGAAACGATAGCAATGGTATTAATTTTCCCGCCAATTCAAGGAATGGGGAAATCAGCATCGGTAACTAGGGCCTACTGATAGACTCCTTGCCGGCTGAGCACATGTGGAGCCATCTGTAGGTAACAAAATTCACCAAAAACTACGGGGGACAGAACATAAATCCGGGGCGAATGGGTTAATATTTACACCATTATATTTATTATTATTGTTATTACTGTTGTTGTTGTTACTTCTATTTTATTACCATTATTGTTACCGTTATCATCATAATTATTCTAATCACTAATTTCATTATTAGCTTTAGCATTGTTCTCGTTATCATCATCATTATTATTATAATTAAACATTATTATTATTTTATTATTATTATTATTATTATTATTATTACTATCGTCATCATCATCACCATTATTATTATTATCATCATCATCACCATCATTATTATTATCATTATTACAATTATTATCATTATTATCACCACAACCATTGTAATGACTGAAGTAATATATATATATATATATATATATATATATATATATATATACATATATACATATATATACATATATATTGTCTTCATTGATCTAAGGGAAACCCATAACAATGATAATGATGATAATGACTGAAGTAATTTACATATATATATATATATATATATATTAAGACAGATAGATAGATAGATGGATAGATAGATAGATATATACATACAGATATATATATACAATAATATATATATATATATATGTGTGTGTGTGTAATATACCAGTATATATATATGTGTGTGTGTGTGTGTGTGTGTGTGTGTGTGTGTGTGTGAGTGTACGTGTGTGTGTGTGTGTGTGTGTGTGTGTGTGTGTGTGTGTGTGTGTGTGTGTGTGTGTGTGATCCATTCTTTGAAACACACGCACATATGATTTCGATTTAACGTCCGGTCCGGTCCACAGCCGCGCGCGTTACCACTGTACCACGGCGGCCCCCACACACGCATATATATGTGTGTGTGTGTGTGTGTGTGTGTGTGTGTGTGTGTGTGTGTGTGTGTGTGTGTGTGTGTGTTGGTGTGCGTATACTGTATACATAAGCACGTATAAGCTATGGCTCCCACGCCACGCGCTCGAGGGCTGACACGTGGCGTGCCCACGCGGTACCCACGCTGACCCAACGCCACTCACCAGTATTTAAGCCAAGGATGACCCAGGTCACAGAGGTCACTCTCACTCTCATTAACTGTCACTCACACACACACACGCTCACTCACTCACTCATCCACGCAGTACAAAAGACACCGAAACCTTCCATTAATAGGGTTTGTTGCTGTCGTATTTGCATGCGTAAAATATTTATGACGCATCTCTTTGCCCGCGAGTCTGTCAGTCGTGATGTGTGACTTGTACATGAATTATTATTTGACATATATTTCTTTTCTGTGTTACGACAATGGTTCAAGTAATCTTTTGCGGGTTGTCAAATTGTCGTTTCTCTTACCTTATCTATCGAGAGACGGTTTGGTAGTTCTAGGTCTTTGCGGACCGCTACTATCGTCTCTCTCTTCTAATTTCTTCTTGAAGGTTAAACACAAAATTTAAAAAAAGACGAAAATAACAAAAATTCGAACATTAAAAACTGCAAATTATATAAATAATCGGCTAGTGGCGCTTAGCACCCCCTCTTCTCTGTTGTCTCTCTTTTCTCTTACTATCTTGGCCCTTATGTGTATAACGTGTGTGTGTGTGTGTGTGTGTGTTGATAAGGTAAGGTGTTGATAAGTCCACTGGGAATTCTCCCGTTTTATATATAGTGTTTATTAGCATTGTTAGTTTTTGAAGTCCATTTGTTTTCAGATGTTTTAAGAATTCTCCTGGTATTTCATCTGATCCGGTAGCTTTGTTGTTTGGCAGCTTTATTATTATATCTTTTATCTCAGTTTCTGTAATATCAACATAGTTTACATGAATATCATTCACTAGTTCAAAAGTTTTTTTTTCGGCATTATATAGTTCCTCAACATATTCTTTCCGTCTTTTCAGTTTTTTCTTGGTTATTCTTTATGTTAGATCCGTCTTTTCCAAGCAGTCCCATTTTTGCGGTGTTATTTAATCGTTTTATGCTTTTGATCCTAGTATATAGTGTTGGGCTTCTAGTTCTCGACATACTGAAGTGTAGTAGCTATCTTTGGCTTCCCTGCACATGTTCTTTATCTCTTTATTGATACTTTTGTAATTGTTTTGGCTCTCTATATCACTTGAATATTTATATTGTCTCCGTTCTTCCATTTTGTTTAAGATGTTAATGGTAATCCATGGCTGTTTTTGTTCAGGCTCTTTCTTTCGACAGATGTTATCCACTACTTTTGTAATGCATTTTTCCATTTGTTTCACCACTCAACTGGTTGCTCATTATATTGTCTGATATTTCACTAAATAATTTAACAGTGTTAGTATAATTTAGTTTCTCTCTATCCCATTTGTCCGTGGATTGGTCCAAGTATATAAAATCTCCTTTTTCGTTTGTACTTTATACAAGATATATAAAGGTTATAAAGAATGATTTTTTTCTGTATATATATGTGTAAGGTTTTAGAAGGAAAATTGTAAGTATCTCCCTTTTCTTTATACGAATGCCCTGAGGTATTTTCCCGAGCTGTTGTGCTTGGGCAAGTAAAGGGGGCGTGTCTTTCCTCCAACACCTGGCATAGGACACGGTGCTCTCCTGTATACTCGTGAGTTAATAACAAGGCCATATTTACAATGTGGAAGTGCGAATAGGACTGTGTTATACATAACTCATGTCTGCAATATCTTTCCAGCCTTTTTCTTTGCACAAAATCCATGACTTATACTGGAGGCTGAAAGAAGAAAATAACAAGTGAAGAGGAAGTGGTAAACTTTTCTTCCTGAAGCGTCACAACAGAAAATAAGACGACGAACAAAACTAAAATAAGAATCGATATTTTTTTGTGTGTAATACTATTTATTTTGAATATATGGTGTTATTTTTATTTGTGTATATTTCTTACCCTGAATATTGCTAAATAGTTGATGCATATAGGAGCGAGAAAACCTAGAATGAGACTGAAACGAGCTGATCTATCATTCAAGGAAGAAAGAACCTACACCATTGTTTTAGTCCTTTCCCCTTTTTAATTGCTTTAAGTGTCAGGTTTAACTCTGCTACTACTGCATGGTGGTCAGAACCACTGTCTACACTTTTTCTAACCTTAGCATTTCGAAAACTGTTTCTGTATCTCATATTCCCAAGTATATAATCTATTTGCTTTTCTCCTTATCAGCACCTATATACCCATCCCCAAAGTTAGTAAAGCTGTTAAATGTGAAGATCACAGAACGATTACTTTAATATCACACGCAAGTAAAATATTACTTTACATCATAAAGGAACGAATAACACCAATCATAGACAAACACCTGGAAGAAACTCAAGTGGAATTCAGAAAGAGCAAAGGCACTCGAGATGCTATTTATCTTCTAAGAACCATCGGAGAACGAAGAATAGAAAAGATGAAAAAGACTTCCCTTTGTTTTATTGATTATAACAAAGCCTTTGACAGAGTACAACATCATAATTACTTAAGATCTTTGAAGATATTGGTGATCCATTCTTTGAAATACAACTCATAAAGAACCTCTACTTTGAACAGAAGGCACAAATACGACACAATAATCAACTGACACATCAGTTTGAAGTAAATACTATATATTAAACAATTCTGTTCAATATATACAGCGAAACAATCATAAGAGAAGCAATGAGTCAAATTACAGACCATGGAGTCAAGTTCAATGGTCAAACAATGAGCAGCATAAGATTGCAGATGGCACGGTCATCCTAGCAGAAAACAGAGAAATGCTTCAACCTATGATAAAAAAAAAAAAAAAAAAAAAAAAAAAAAAAAAAAAAAAAAAATGGAATGTCGCTAAATGCAAAGAAAACAAAACAATGATTTTCTCAAATACAAACACCAATGACACATTAGAAATGAAAATTCAAGGAACAGTGCTAAAACAAGTAAAACAATATAACTATCTAGGAACCGTCATTACTGACGACTGCAAGGTGACCAAAGAAAATAAATTTCGAATTGGACGTGCTAAAAAACGAATTTTGGAACTGCAGAAAATTCCTACGAAGAGACCTAAATCTGGAACAGAAAAGAGATTATTAGATTGCGACATAAAATCAGTTTTATTATATGGGAGTAAAGCTTGGACATTTAGCAAGGATATAATAAAACGAATAAATAACTTACAACTCTGGTGTTACAGGCGAATATTTAAAAAATCCTATACTGAAAGAATCAGCAACATTGAAGTAAAATGAAGAATGAATGTAAATGAAGCATGGGCAGGCGATCTTGCCAGGAGGAAGATGAAATTTGCTGGACACATCATGAGAGGGTCCGGAGGCCTGCTCAGCCAGTTAATCCTCGAAGAAATGGTTGAAGGAAAACATGACAGAGGAAGGCAAAGAAGAACCTAGGGAAATGACATCACAGAACGTGCTTGGAGATGCAAAGAGAAAGGCTGAGGACAGAGATGGTTAGAGACAACTGGTTGCCAACCTCCGGACTGGAGATGGTACTTGAAGATGATGATGTAAATATATACGATTCTTTAGATATGTATTATTCACGCATATATATATATATATATATATATATATATATATATATGTATATATGTATATAAATGTGTATTATTCATGCATATATGTATATATGTACATATAATATATATACATAATTGTATGTGTGTAGCTGCGTATGTGTGTGTGTGTGTGTGTGTGTGTGTGTGTGTGTGTGTGTGTGTGTGTGTGTGTGTATGTGTGTTTGTGTGTGTGTGTGTGTGTGTGTGTTTGTGTGTGTGTGTGTGTATGAGATCATCATCATCAGGGAGTTATCGCCGACGCCACGCTTCTATCCACGGGGGTTCCTTATGGCGAACCTCCAGGCAGGTCCTTGGTCCATCTCTAGCTCCTTGTGACAGATCTGGTCGAGCTGCCCAAGCCATGACCTCCTAGGTTGTCCCACCCAGGGTTGTCTCATAAAGAGCCAACATGATGGGCAGGTCATCCACGGGGAAACGAGCTAGGTGTTCATATAGCCTGAGTTGGCGAACCCGGATTATGCAAAAAACAGGTCCCATGCCAATTTCACGGTGTAGGCGTCGGTTGGACACATGTTACAAAAGGCATAAAGACGAGACTCCAAGGCCCTTGGCAGCATCCAAGTTTCGCTTCCATGGAGCAAACCTGGTAGTATCAAGGCCTTGAAGTCACGTAGCTTGGTCCTTCTGCATAGGTACCGACAATGGCTCCTGGCTAAGCCAATTCGTCTACTGGCTTCCTGGTCTAACAACCCAGAGACATGGACTACGCTACCATGGTATGGGAAGTTCCCTGTGACTTCAACGTCCTCACCGCAAGCATGTATCGACTGAATAATGTGATGCCACGGTAGTTGCTACAGTCCCATCAATCCTCTTTTCCCTTCCAGAGAGGGATGACCACACCCCATAACAGGTCAGAGAGAATGGAACCAGACTGCCAGCTGGGAGTCAAGACTGCATACAAGCCAAGTAAGTAAACAAGTAAACAACAAAGTAAAGAGGTGAATAATAGAGGGGGGGGGGGGGATAAAGTGGTGAAAGTGAAGGAAGTGGTAGTTTAATAGTATGATGGGCGACACCCCTTGCATGTCATTCTTTATTTTTGTTAGCATCATTTCGAGAGGAAGGAGACAAGTATAATGATAAGTGAACTTTTCAAGTTTTTGCTGTGTTTATATTTTTATACTTTTATATTCTATTTTTATGCTGGCGAAACAAGTGACCGATAATTATTACTATATAAATATATATATATATATATTGAACGAATTTTACTTTATTTTATATTTGAACAAGAACGAGAACAAGAACTTTTAATGGGTTATATTTTTGTTGTTTTGTATTTTATTTTTATTTTTACGATTAAACTAATGAACTAGAACAAAACTCTTTTGTTTTTGTTTTATTTATTTATATTTTTTTAGTTGATTTTATTTTATGTACTTTTTTTTAGATGTAACAAAAACAGAAATAACAAATGGATGATGAAGCTGAAAAGTACTAAGAGAGGAAAGGATAAAAGGTGATGATGAAGTGATGTGGGGATATGGGTGGTATAATACAATGGAATACTTATTATTGGGGAATATAGGAACCGGATCAAGTGTACAAGTTTTCATCTGTGGGGGGATCGAATGCAGTGACAACTGGGTCTGACTTTCCAAAGAGGGAGGGGACGAAAGGAGAGCATAGATAAAATAATACATAAAACGGTGGTGATATAAAGGTGATACAAAACAAAACGAAAATAATGGTGCAAAAAGAAACAAACGAAAGGCAAAATAACAAAGTAGCTGTCAGTATATGACTGTTGGGCATAAAATTGAGGCTGGTTAATAGGTTATGGAGTACAGATGGAAGTAAGGAAAGTAAGTAAAGAATAGTGGAACATATTTTTGTTCTCCCTTTTTCCATAGAACATCTCCATCCTGCTAGTCCTCTGACTCGGGTGTCTGTTTTATGCAATTGCACGAGTGCACCTACATAAGAGTCTATAGCAAGTTTGTAAGATGTTTAGTCCTTGAAATCTCTCCGTTTATAGTTCGTCAGCGCTGATCCCACGACCACTAGGCGGCCGAGGCGGGCAAAGTGACAAGCTTTGATAACGATTGCGATTGAGATTTGCGAAGTTCTAGCTTCGCCCGGGCCTTCTATATATGGCTCGACCTGTGTCAGCTTTTTATGGCTATTTTTTTGTTCTCCGTGACTGTGGGATTGCAAGCAGGCGTTCCTGCGGCATTGTGTAAGTATACTATATAATCTCCTTACCAGCACGGCGGCTGTTGTCGGCGTTCCCTGTCTTATAAATTGTGTATGTTCACAATTCATTAAGTAATGTACCAAGGTGGCGTTCGGCTCGCCGCAATGCATGCACACCTCTCTTCACAGTCTATTGTCTCTATAATCTGCCATGCACAGTGGAAACCTAGGCGCATTCTGTGAAGAATGACTTCGGTGCCTTTGTTGAATATTTCAGAGAGTGCCAGTGGCTCATAGCCTGTGGCGTCTGAGTACCAGCTGGCCGAGGGTGAGGACCTCGTTTCCTCTCTGTGAAGCTGCAGGAGGAAGGTACGAGTGGCCGCAGTACACTTCTCCTTTAGTATTTTTTGGCTTAGTTGTATGATCATGGGATCATACAACCAAGTGTAGGCTAGTCTGTAAGCAAGCTCATTCCCTCTGATGGCAATGTGGCTGGGGACCCAGTTAATGATCATTCTTCTACCCTGAGCAAGAATTCTCTGTGATATGCTAAGCACAGTGGTCAGGAGGTAGATGTTGTCTTTGGGTGAGCTGTGCTGAAGACAGTCATTGGCTGCCCTGGAGTCTGTATGTATGACCACGTGTCCTTCCCTTAGGGACGCGTGGGCTAGGGCTCCCATGATTGCAACTGCTTCTGCCTGTAGCGAGGAGGCGTTGTCTGTTACCCTCATGGATTTTGTGGCATCTCTTGCTGCATAGCCGGCGCCTGCAGTGTGGCTCAAGGGATCGACTGATCCATCCGTGAAGTATGTTTTACTACCCGGAGGAATGATGGCTGCAATGACCCTCTGGGCTTCTGCCTTTAGACTAGGCATGGGGTATTGGCTCTTTTTTTTTATTGACAGGCCCATTATAGAGAACTCTATCAAGGTTTGTGCCCACGTTGGGGCTTCGACAAAGTCAGGGGGGGGGGGGGGGAGTCCATGCACTTAGCAAGAAGCTGTTCAGCTGATATCCTGGCTGTTGTTCTAGGCGTCTGAATATTTTTTGTCTTAGGCCTGTGTTCCTGGGAGTCTGGGTGACCTTTGACAGGAAGTGTGCTGCCATTAGATAATTTCGTGAGTCCATGGGGAGAAGGTTTGCCTCCATGAGGAGGTTGAGGACCTTCGTCCACCTTGGGGCACCCACAATGATACTGGCAGCTTCACTTTGGACTGTCTCCAATTTGTCTTTGGACTTTTTCTTTGTGGCAATAAGAGGAACTAAGGCATAGTCCACAATGGGCCGGACGGCATGTACATAGAATGATCTTAGTACTTCGTGTTTGGCTCCTATGTGTCTAACAGTCATTACTTTCAGGACAGACAGCCTTGCTTTGGTTCAGTCAGCCAGGTATTGGACCTCCTTCTGGAAGGAGAGGGTTCAGTCTATCCTTAACTCAAGGTATCGGAAGTCCTGGACCCATTCCAAGTCCACTCCCTGAATTTTCAGACTTGTGCCTTGAACTCTATGTCTCAGAGCCATGGCTCTGAAAGGGTGGTTTTATAGTCAAAGGACTCACACCATTCCAGCCACTTTTCAACATCGTCTCCACAGTGCGGTGCATTGGCTATTGTGGAGCAGGGAATTGTTGCTCTGAAAAGGGTGATCAGGCCTCTCTTGCCAGCTGTTTGTGGCAGCATGAAGACATGATACCCTGAGAAGCGAACAGTGTCCACTGTTAATGATAATGTCAATGTTACTTGATCGCACTATTGCGTGGAGGATGGCATTCCTTGTGGAGAAGCCATTGATGTTCCACTGTAGTATGCTCAGGTTGTGTGTCACGATGTTACTTGGCCTGGGTTGGAGTGGGGAGGGGAGTCTCGTTTTGGGGTGAGGGTGGGGTGGGTTTCACTCTCTCCAGCTTCCTTCACTTCATGACTGTGACAGTCTGGGTCATTGCCATCATGGCGACCATGACTGCATTCTCAGCCTCTTCACTCGACCTCCCCAGGGCTGTTGCTACTGCAGTGACTACAGCAGTCAACGGGAGAGTCATATCTTCTTCATCAAAGAGGAGATGATCATCTCTTGGGGAGGATTTTGTAGTGGTCTTTGAACCACTACAATTCCTTTGGTTATTTTTTTGTACTTTTTGCATGGCCAGAAACTCCTTTTTGTTGGAGATACCCGTTGTCGGCTGGGGGGGCGGCTTCCTTCCTCTTGGGAGGTTGAGAGGCCTTTTCGCTTTTGTTCTTCCCTCAGACATAGGTGCCTGGGGGAGCAGGAACGCTTTTTGGCAACTTTTGTCACCTAAGGGCCGCCCTGTATCACACCCTGTCTCACACAGCCAGGGTGTTGATCAGCTGGAAGAACAGCTACTTGCTAAGGTCATGGACTCCCCCCCCCCCCCCCCGAGTTCTCTGTTATGAGCCTGCCAATGAGAAAGAATCAATACCCTATGCCTGGTCTAAAGGCAGAAGCCTAAAGGTACTCAGACGCCACAGGCTATGAACCACATGCAATCTTTGAAGTAATCAACAGAGGTACCTAAGTCATTCTTCACAGAATTAGACTAGGTTACCACTCTGCATGGCAGATCATAGAGACAATAGACCGTGAAGAGAGGTGTTGCATACATTGTGGCAAGCCGAACGCCACCCTGGTACACTACTTACAGAATTGTGAGCACACACAATTCCTGACACAGGGCCGCCCACAACAGCCGCCTTGCTGGTAAAGAGATTATGCGGTATGCTTACATCATGGCGCAGGAACGCCTGTTGGCAATCCCGCCGCCACGGTAAGCACCGGGTGTCAGAGAACAAAATGAGACCGGGCCATATAGGGAAGGCCCGGGCGAAGCTTGATCTTCGCAAATCTCAATAGTAGAACCGAGATCAGCATTCCCCGATCCTCCAGCAGAACACGAGAACAGCAGCAGCACACAAAGACTGATCAGTTCTTAGCCGACTGGGGAGCCTGCCGGCTCCCTCGTATATCTCCAACTTCAGCCTCCACCACCCAGCCATACCTGTGGGCACTCACACCCACACTATCACTCCATAAAGAGAAAAGACACCAGTCCAAATAGTAAATGCAACAGTACCATCTACTATACTAGTGATCTCCGGAGTGACACGTCACGGTATATCGCTCGTTCGTTTAGCACACTCTCTGGAGGGGGAGTAGCTCGCACGACCCCGCAACTTGAAGTTCAGTGTATTTTTCCAGGTTGGGTCACACCAGGTCCACCGCCATGTCCGCGCTCATTGGACAGCGGGCTCCCCTCGTTCCCTGCGTGCTTACAACAGCACATGTGCCGCAGAAGCCGGAACCGAGATCAGCATTCCCCGATCTTTCAGTAGAACACAACAACAGCAGCAGCACACAAGAACTGCCCAGTCATTAGCCGACTGGGGTGCCTACCAGCTCCCCCGTAGATCTCCAACTTCAGCCTCCATCATCCAGCCATTTTTTTTTTTTATGGAATACTCTGTTGTTTAGCATAGTTATGTTGTTGTTTTCCGTTGCATTTGATTCGTTGACGAGTGACGCAAAATTAATAGAATGTCTAAGCGTCGGCCTAGCACTATGTTTTTGGGAAGAATTAGCATGATTTACAAAGAAAAAAATACTAAAACAGCTTTAAATCGTGATTTTCGAAACTCTACAGGGACAGAAGCCATGTTATACCTGTACAATTACGATCTACAATTCTGCCTGAATGACTCACAATTCAAATGCAATTTGAACAGAACCAACTTTTAAACATGAAAATGCGTTTCGTAAGTTTCCTGGTGCCCCTATCAAATTTATGCACATCGCATCATTAATTGCTGCTCAAACAGTAACGATATCTTATTGATTGCGTTTACATATAGTAGCAAAGAGCTCAAAATAAAAAGGAAACAAAAAGTTGCGCTATGACAGTTTTGTGTCAATCCATCGTTGCGGCCCACGCAGTCTACGTCGATGTCATTGTCAAATCTTAGTGGTGATTATCGTCAAATATGTCAATAGTTCAATACTTTTACTTGCTATAAAATGCAAGATGGAATTTATTTATCTTTGCCTGAACACAAGATACTACCGAGTCCGTGGCGGTAATTCACGCCGCAAAGCTCAATATTATTGTCTATCTTACGTAACTACGAATGTTTTTCGTCTCGTGCGCGCTGTGATAGCACGCCAAATCCATCAAGTGCGATCGCTTGCAAAAGACAACGAACTTCAGCCAAAGCGTGAATTGTACAATTAGTTGTACAATTAAAAGTTAAGGCCTTTAAATTACATACATTGCTTATACTAAACACCCTGTGGACATAAATTTGTAGCCTCCGACAAAGGGTTATTTTTGTTTAATACACAAAATATACCCGATGTGATATAAATATTGCTCACGTATATCAGCCGATTCACCCTCTCCGTAAAGCCATAGATTTCCATATTTTGAATATGAATATACGAGCTTATCAAAGGGTGAGCATACCCATGATCTTTTAATGCGCGGTTTGTATATGATGGATTTCGGTTTATTTGATTTACTGGGTGATGAGCATGTCTGCCATGCAAAAAGTGTCGAGCACTACCGCCATTATTTCCCATCATCTTCAATATCCTCAATTAAATCGCCTGAGCTCTCTATCGCTGTTATATTGGTGGTGCGTCTAACCAAATTTGTTATGCCCACTTATCACACACCTGGTGCCGTGTGATTTGTTATAAATATTTTGTGCAGTGCAATTCCTTAGGTCCCTTTTGTCCGTAATCTGGGCCAGACACATTCATTTGCGCAACGTAAGAATTTTATTTCTTACTGTAAATACTCGATATTATTATCATGGTATTACTCGTGTACTGACACATCCTTTCAGGCAGACACAAATTATGCAGGGTTTATATACGTACAAAATTTTATTAGTACAATATATAAATATATGTGTGTGTACATATATATATATATATATATATATATATATAAACGTTATATTTTATATACATACATACATATATATATAAAACACTATATATATATATATATATATATATGTGTGTGTGTGTGTGTGTGTGTGTGTGTGTGTGTGTGTGTATGTATATATATATATATATATATATATATATATATATATATATAGTGTTTATATATATATAGTGTTTATATATATATATATATATATATATATATATATAGTTAGATAGATAGATTTACACACACACATATATATATATACATATATATACACCTTTGTGTCTGTAAATACACACACACACACACACACACACACACACACACACACACATATATATATATATATATAAATATATAAATATATATATATATATATATACATAATATGTATAATATATATATAGTATATAAATATATATGTAAACATATATGTACATATATATGTATACATATATATACGTACATATATATACATATATATGTATACATATTTATGTATACATACATATATATATATATGTATGTGTATATGTATATATATATATATATATATATATATATATTCATATATATATATATATATATTTACACACACATATATATATATACACACGTGTGTGTATATATATGTATACATATATATATACAAATATATTTATACATATATATATGAATATATATACACACGCTTGTGTGTCTGTGAATGCCACTGATAAGCCTCTACTGTAAACATAGTTGTTCACGTGTAAATGCCTTAAGTACTACATGCACATACAAGCATACACCTTTATATATGTTCCTATGTATATGATATGCATACATACTCCTACAGTATACACAACTACACACATGCACACGCATATACATATACAGACATATACGCACATCATATGTGTATACATATGTGTATACACACCTACATGTATGCAAACACACACATGCGACATATCTTATACACATACTTATGACTATACATACACACATATATAGCCATACATATGCTTACGCATACGTGTATGCGCATATACTTTTATTAGTACACATTAGTGTTCACCCACATATATATGTATACACCTGTACATTCACATACATATGCACTTATAAATATATACATACACATAAACACATATGCATACACATACATACATATAACAATTGCATATATATACATATGTACACACACACACATCCACATATATATACATATACATATATATACACACACACGCACACATATATATATAGATATATATGCATATATACACACACCTACACATATACATACTTATACGCGCACACATACAAGCACATACATATACATGCATATACACAGACATATGAATACATACATACGCACAAATGTACATATCTACATATATATACACATGTATATCCTCAGGTACAAGCATAGGAACATACACATGCATCTTGTACTTGTACACATAACTATACGCATACATATAACTGTACATACACAAGCATAACCATGTACACATGCCCTGCATACACATGCCCGGATACGTGCCCGTATATAAGTTTAGACGCGCATGTGTATTGCTTCTCCTGTATACACACACACATGGACACGTACACACAAACACGTATACACCTGCGCACTTCTGAGCATATGCGCTCATAATTGTGTCCAAACGTTTGAACAGTGTCTGCATGAGCGCACTCCATTATAATGAGCCTATGTATTATAATGTACATAAATTGTAGGCATGCAGCAGAGGGGTTGAGGGAAGGTGGCGGGTGATGTGGGAGAGGAGGATTTAGGACGATTTTGGAATGGGTAAGGATAGGATTTAGGGTTAAAGAAAGCTGATTTTGTATCTGTCAGTTTTTCAGAGAGGTGTCGCATTCCTTAGCGGTTACGTCTGGCACTCGATTGAGTTGCCATTGCTTGAATTATGCTTTGTTATCGCATAGTTTATCTGGCAGATTTTCCGTCATATGGCTGATTATACTTGTCGCTTTATGGTAGCCATGTTTAGACATACCTGCTTTTGTGATGTACTGTACTTTCATACTGGTGGATCAGCTGTTCCTTACCGAATCTACTTGAGAGAAAACTGTAATACCCGTGTGATTTGGCACTGTTACTCAGCGTCCTGTGGGTATTGGGACAGGTGACTATTATTTTTTTTACCGCTGTTTCTATCTACTGTGGCACTATCGATGAGCATTTGGACCTTATGAACTTATTTAGCACGGTAATTGTATTCCTAGTTGGTACTTTCTGGCACTCCTATTTGTTTAAAAGGTCCATGTATGCATGGTCCTATATTGAATTTATAGACTTGTGAGATGTTTGGATGAACTATTATTTCCATTTTGGTTTGAATATAATTGGTAATTTTTAGAACTTATTGTCACCGACCTAACTACGACACCTTTCTTACTCATTGCCAGATACCATCATCATTTATATATGTACATATATAAATGTGAGTGTATTTATATATATATATATATATATATATATATATATACTTATATTCTTATATATCTATATATGTTTGTATGTGTGTGTGTGTGACTGTGTATAGCATGCTTATGTGCATGCCATATTGTTCGATTGCTAATATGGCATGCACATAAGGACGATTTGTGTAAGCCTTTAGATCAGAAGACCGCATAGACTGCCATGTGTTTAACACGTGGCTCTATATCAGTTAATAACCATTATCTCAGCGAGAGTTAGATGACAGTTATATATAGTGTTATACTATATATAACACTATATATAACTATATATAGTTTGCCTCCAGAAGTCACCGTGCCCAGGTCTCCACTCGCTTAGCCCGCCAAGACAACGTTTCGTGTGTTCCTTTTACTGGGTTGTACTCTTTTAACAATAAGAGAGTCCAGCCGCCTAACCAGCCATAGCCATTATAGTAAGTTTCAACTGCCTCTTACATTCTGGTGACATAGGTGGTCGTTGCATCGTTTTGGCTAGCAACACGGACACAGTCTACGAATTCCGCTCGACCAACATTCTACGATACGTCATGTCTTCAAAACCATGTCTTCAAAACCATTTCTACTCTCTTCCTTCTTCTCCAGTAAATGTGTTAAGCCGTATGTTCAGTCGCTCTCACATTGGTTTTGCTGGGTAAAACCAACAGATAATGCCAGCGTTCTCACTGTTTTCTTCTGACCTTAGATCGCTGTGAGATCACTCGCAAAGTGTAGGTATTGAAACCATGTGTAGTTTACTGCAGTGTAAATTTATATAATGGGATATGTATAAGTGAACACAGAGATGCGGTGGGTCTGACATGAAATCATTTCTTTATATGTATCTTAACCCAATGCCGTCGGGGAAAATGAACAAAAAATGGGGAAAATGCTGTGCCCATTTTCTATATTTTTTGTGAAATGTCTGCTCATAGATGGCTCTGCTAGTGCTTAGCCACAAAGGAGTCAATTAGTAGACCTTGTGACCATACGTGATTTGAATTGGCGGGAAAAACGTGTTTTTTACTAGTGCTATGGATATCGATGGTGTTATTTTTATTATAAACATTATAATTATTATAATGTTTTTTAATATTAGTAACAGCAAAATAAGATAATGTAAAATATTTCGTAAATCAAAGAAAAGGTTGAACGGGCGAGACGGGCAGTACTCCTAACTGGCTCATTGGTGACTTAGTACAAGTATAGCCATCTATGTGTATAAACAATCAAACAAGTACTAACAGTAGGCAAAGCACGTGTCTACCCGTCGTATCCGTCGGCAAGGGGTTAAGTGATGTGTCATGTTGATAAAAAGACCAATGTAAGTCTTGAATGGAAGTTAATGTATGATATATGTCCACGGCTTTCACCATGTTTACCAATATAGTAAAGTGAGTGCGACACTGCGAGTTTCATTTTTAACATAAGGTCGAAGGGCGACTGCTCACTTCTTGAATGTTCCGTAAAACCAAGAAACAAGAGACACGGCTGAAAGAAATACTGAAACACGAGTTCAGCCGTTTGAAGTATAGAAACAGTAATGGAATTGAATGACAGTTAGGTTCAGTAGACAACCAGGTTGTGTGACGACATTGGACCGCCTGAATATACCCGGACGATACGAGTTTCTTATCAAACAAGTGTCCGACATTCCGTTCAGGTAATAGTGTCCTTACGCTTTATATGAGATATATATATATATATATATATATATATATATATATATATATATATATATGTATATATGTGTGTGTGTGTGTGTGTGTGTGTGTGTGTGTGTGTGTGTGTGTGTGTGTGTGTGTGTGTGTGTTGCATACTTGCATATTGTATATGTGTGTATATATATACATATATATTGTATACATACACACAGACATACACAGTCAGACAGATGTGTGTGTGTGTGTGTGTGTGTGTGTGTGTGTGTGTGTGTGTGTGTGTGTGTGTGTGTGTGTGCAAAATATCTATATGTATATATTTATATACATCTATATACATATATATATACATATATGTATATATATACATACAAAGACATATGCAGATATATATATATATATATATATATATATATATATATATTTATATATATATATAAATGTGTGTGTGTGTGGCAGGGTGTGGGTGCGTGTGTGTGTATATGCATATATACACATGTATATGCATATGCATGTAATATATATAAATACAAATATATATATACATTTATATATATATATATATAATACACACATACACATCCGTCTGTCTGTGTATGTCTGTATATATATATATATATACATATATATTATACACACACATGTGTGTATATATGTATATATACATGTGTGTGTGTGTGTGTGTGTGTGTGTGTGTGTGTGTGTGTGTGTGTGTGAGTGTGTGTGCATGCATGCACAAACAGTATCGCCCCAGTTATCAAATAGTAGAAAAGAGTGCTCTGTTACATTCTGATTATTAATGATGTAGAATATTTCTCCTTCACCTAACCATGTCCCTATCCCTATGAAGATTCCATTGTAGTCATATCTTACAAAACTTAATGATCACCAACTTCAAATGTATTTTTCGAAGATTTAACGTATAAAATAAATTTAAAATTTATCAAGTCAAGCCAGTAAGCAGTAAGCTTCCTTGACGTTTACCTCATGCTCATCTCATTTTCACTTCTTCAGGGAATCTGGTGGAT
This sequence comes from Penaeus chinensis, assembly GCF_019202785.1. NCBI lineage: Eukaryota > Metazoa > Arthropoda > Malacostraca > Decapoda > Penaeidae > Penaeus > Penaeus chinensis. The sequence goes on along the minus strand of NC_061852.1, from coordinate 31,414,868 downwards.
CATGCGCGACCGATCTGAACCGAGAGAGACACCCTTGGGGTCACGGCAGAGCTGATGTAATTAGAACAGGGTTTTGGTGGGAAGGGTTCGGCTAGACCCACGAGAGATAAGAGCTGCACAAACAGAACTAGGTAGCGAGACTTTGAATTTTAAAAGTCGAATGTAAACTCATTTGTGCTGTTTTTACCGACAAAATAATACGCAAGTCTACAGTACGCTTAGTCTTTATGTATCCAAATTTCGATATTAAAAAGAAAAGAAAAAAACGAATATCCTGCTTTGTTTTCTTAACTGCAATAGAGTTTGTTTCAGATGTACCACTAACTATTTAGTCCACTACTGCAAGCAACAACACGGCATTTCCCAGATCACTGTCAGATATTACTAATAGTATTTCCATGGCGATCGAATATTGATCGCAGTCCCATTCTGTGTTCTTTTTAGACGATTCGTTTGCTTAATAACGGCAGGAACATAAACTCTGCGTTTGTTAAGATGAATAAGTGGAGGTTCAAAACCCCGTGTGGTAACGATAAACACGTTAAAGTTCGTATGTCCGCAACAAGTCGACGGTATCGTTGACAGTTATACTCTTGGAATCATGAGAAATCTAAATCAGGAAATTCTAAAACACACATTTGGTACAGTTTGAAATAATTTTGATTATGAAATTAGAGGGTTATATATACTTGCCAATCAACCAGTTAGCTACTCGGATAGCTGATTATTTAGCAATACTAAAATCCTGAAGGAATCCTCAAGATACAGGAAAATCAGCACTTTTGGAGTCATTCATGTGTAAATGTATAAACTTTTAGAACTACTTCTGCATTTAAAAATATATAACTGCCCTTTTTTCTCCCATTTTACGACTACTACGTACGTATTTTTATCAAAATACTGAAAATGTAAGAGGATCATAGGGACGTTCAACTATGGCAGACAAGAATCGGTTTTTCTTCGTGATGTCCCTTATCCGTACCTTTTTCGTTGCGGGATTTTCACAGGTTTGTGTAGAGTGAAGGCGTTTCACAGAACCCAAAGAGTTATATGAAGCCTTTCTCAGTATTTATAGCTCCGATAGCTAAAGAGTACGATGACCTTAAGGCCATTTCACGCAAGAGAAAACAAGTGTAACACATACTCGGAATAAAGCCAGATAACCAGGGCTTTAACCCCACGGACTATTCCTTTTATATGAATTCATATACAGTATACACCTACCTACATACATATGTTTGTGTATATATGTATATGTTTATATGTATATAAACACTCGCACACACACAAACACACACGAATTCATATACAGTATACACCTACCTACATACATATGTTTGTGTATATATGTATCTGTATATATGTATATAAACACTCGCACACACACAAACACACACGAATTCATATACAGTATACACCTACCTACATACATATGTTTGTGTATATGTATATATGTATATATGTACATAAACACTCGCACACACAAAAGCACACACACACACACACACACACACACACACACACACACATATATATATATATATATATAGTGACCGATATATGTGTGTGTGTGTATGTGTATATATAAATATACATACTTACACATACATATATATGTATGTATATATATATTTATATATATATATATATATATCGGTCACTCTATGTGTATATTTATCTATCAGTCTATCTCTATCTCTCTTTCTCTCTCTCTCTCGCATACACACATGCACACACAGACAGACACACGCGTGCGCGCGCACACACACATATAAAACACATATATAAACATACATATGTGTATATATATACATAATTTACATATAAATACATACGTATATATATATATTTATGTATATATATATATATTTATATATATATATATTTAAGTACACACACACACACACACACACACACACACACACACACACACACACACATATATATATATATATATATATATATATATATATATGACTGTATGCACGCATGTCAATATTTGTAAAGACACACACGCATACACAAATACACACACACACATATATATAGATATATACATACACGCATACATATATACATATTTTTTTTTATAAATGTATATACATATATACATATATATACATATATGTATGTTTATATAGAATATACATATATATATCTTATTTTTCAACAGCCATTTAATCCACTGCAGAACAAAGGCCTCTCTCAATTCATTATTGAGAGGTTATTTGGCAGTACCACCCTTTCCTGATTGGATCAACTGCGTTTCGGCGCGCTAACACGGCGGTGACTTCCCCTACGACACCTGCGTTTGACGTTTGATATGTCGTTTTCCCATCGAATCAGCAGTCATATATATACATATATATATATACATATGTGTGTGTGTGTGTATATGTGTGTGTGTGTGCGCGTGTATGTATGTATGTCTGTACGTATACAAATATATATGCATATGAATATATATATAAATATATATGTGTGTGTGTGCGTGGGTGCGTGCGTGTGTGTGTGCGTGTATGGATAACACACACACACACACGCACACACATACATATATGCGTGTGTGTTTGTGTGTGTGTAGGAGCCAGTGATGGGCCCTACACGTGTATGGTAGGTGGCGAGCTCAGGGTGTAAGGTAGACAACCAAGATGTCTTGACTCCTTTATTGGATAGTAAAGATGGAGTACGGCTGCGCCGAGGAGCGAGGTGTTGCTCCTTAGCTCCCAGCAGGCAATCTGCCTGTCATCTCCTACAGTGGTCTTAAGATGGATATAAATCGGTAGTGATAAAAGGTAGTACTACAACAATGTATAGCTCCTGTGGAAGGGGATAGACAACACAACGCTGGAATGTCTAGTTTGGCAAGAAGAGACGAATAAACAGGTAAACAGATAAAGCAATGGACATATATATATATATATATATATATGTGTGTGTGTGTGTGGGGGGGGGGGGATATATGCATGTGACAATACTTAAGATATACAAGATGTGTGTGTGTGTTTGTGTGTGTCTGTGTGTGTGTGTGTATGTGTGTGCGTGTGCGTGTGCGTGTGCGTGTGTGTATGTGTATGTGTATGTGTATGTGTATGTGTATGTGTGTATGTATGCATATCTATCTATCTACTTATGTATAGCACACACACACGCACTCACATACATATATGTGTGAGTGTGTATGTGTGTGTGCGTGCGTGCGTGCGTATGTATGTGTGTGTGTGTGTGTGTTTGTGTGTATATATACATACACATAGTATATGTATATATACATATACATACATGCGTACATATACTATATATATACAGTATATGTATATATTTATACACTTACATACATACGGACATATACAATATATATATATATATACTTATGTATATATACTGTATATATATGTGTGTGTGTGTCAGTGTGTGTGTGTGTGTGTGTGTAAGTGTAAGTGTAAGTGTAAGTGTATGTGTAAGTGTGTGTATCTATCTATCTATCTATGTATAATACACACACACTGTGTATATATATAATATACATACATATACTGTATTTACATGTATATATATGTGTATATATATACATGTATATATATATATATACATTGTTCTCTTTACTAAATCTGCAAATTAAATTATCTGAATAGAGAAAGCCTGAAAATCGGACTTAGTATGAAAAAGAAAAAGACTAAGATCATGTACAATTCGAACAGATACATGTTCAAGGTGAATCGCTAGAGGGGGTAGGCAAGTATATATACCTAGGACAACTCGTACAGACAAACACCTCTAGCGAAGAGGAAATTAAGCGACGCATCAGTCTAGGCTGAAGCGCCTTCGGCAAACACAGTAGCATACTAAGAGGCTCCTTGCCATTATGTTTGAGAAGAAAAGTCTTTAACCAATTCATCCTCCCAGTTATGACCTATGGATCAGAAACATGGACTATAACCAAATTACTGGAGAGGAAACTAATAAGTGCTCAGAGAGGGATGGAGAAGTTGATGCTGGGAATTAGTCTAAGAGATCGGATGAGGGCGACGTGGATCAGGGAACAGACAAAAGTAGAAGATATACTCGGGAGCATCAAAAAGAAAAAATGGCAATGGGCAGGTCATATATGTCGGAGACAGGACAACAGATGGACAAAGAAAGTAATAGACTGGAGTATAGAAAACATAAAGAGGCCAAGGGCCAGACCTATGACAAGATGGCGCGACGAAGTAACGAAATTTGGGGGCCAAGACTGGAAGTAAAAAACGCAAGACAGACAAAGATGGAAAAGATTGGGAGAGGCCTACGTCCTGCAGTGGATTGACCCAGGCTGATGATGATGATATATATACATGTATATGTATATATAAACAGTGTATGTATGTACATATATGTATATATCCATTATATATATACACACATTTATGTGCAGTATATGTATATACAATTATATACAGTATATATGTGTATATATATATATAAATATATATATGCATTCACGCACACGAACATTACCCGCGCGCGCGTGAGCACATGCACGGACAAGCTGAGCTAGTCTTATCTAGATACGATAGTGGTGCCCGACTGCTGCCTTGTAGTTCAGTTCGTGTATGGTCAAAGGTTATGGGAGTTCACCTTATACAATCAACGGCTGCCTTGTAATTCAGTTCGTGCATGGTCGAAGGCTATGAGAGTCCATTCTATACAAAACAATCCACTGCCTTGAGGAATCTGTAAAATAAAAAGGCTTCGGGAGTCAACCTCGAGGGAAAAATCAGGAGCCGGAGCCACGATAGAAGTTCGTTGTCGCTTGCGACCTAGTTCTGGCAACTCCTGCGACGCCGTTGGTGCCTTCCTTTGGATCCATCAGCTGCGTGGAGATTGAAGCATGCTGCATGGGCAACATCTTGCTCGTCATATTCTTTCGTCCAGGCAATGACTACTGCCTATACGGGAGTGGGTAGAGAAACAATACCATAGTCGACGTCAACTGATAGTGGCCTTCGATATACATATATATGCAAATATACCTACATATATATACAGAATATATATGTATATACATAAACATATATTAATATATATATATATATATATATTCATTATTACATTGATGTGTGTATGTGTGTGTATATATATGTATGTGTATATATATATGTATATGTATATATGCATACACATGTATAGATAAATATTAATACATATTTAAACATATGTATGGGTGTATAGTGCGCGAGCGTGTGTGTGTGTGTTTGTGTGTATGTGTACGTCTATTTATGCATGTGTGTGAAGAATAGGTAATTGGACGACCAGTTTACAAATGTAAACATAAGCATAACAATATAATATATAGAGGATATACATAAGATATATATACCCAAATCATATAAACACAAACAATAAATACGTGAAAAAGCATATAACGGTAGGTGTTAAACTAACCGAAGTGGGTGTTTATAGTGAGGGAATAAGGTAGTTGCGGTACTTACGTTGTTTAAATCTGACTTCATTTTTTTATTTTTTATAAAGAAGGATTATGAAAAGATGAGTCCATGATGGGAGTGTAGCGTCTCACTAGCAAAGGCGCCCAGCTTGTACGTAGTTAAAACAAGGTAGATTTCTCAAAGCGTGACCTGTGGTAGCGCGAGCATCACTCATTAACTGGAGCAAACAGTTATGCTAATTACTTTATTTAAAACTTTAGTACAAGTTAGATTATTATTTAACCTATGGTGGATAGGGTGGATATTCCTAAGTCATACAATAAGTTATATACATTTAAAACATTCGCTTTATTTAAAAAGAAATAATAAAACACGAAGCAATAAAAAAAAGACGTACACGTTACAATAAAATTCATGAATAACAACAAGGTATCCAGCCTAACTCTTGATTTCTGAATCCTAAAAATCCTCACATGTACCTAACTTAGGCGACCGGAGGTTGAGGTGGGCCGATTCACAGTTGGGTTTTTGTTTTCACAAACAACCGTTTTCCAGAGCGGCGCTTTGGAAACAATGGTAGGCTGCAGAATCCCCTGTGTGGAACTAGAACTGGATATTTACGTGGGTGTGGGAATTGTGGGTACTTAAAATGAGAATTATGGGATGCGCACTGGACATTTTAAATACGATCTTGCATACTGTAGAGTGGAAGTTTGCTTCTAGATCGTGGAGAGATGAATGGAAATAAAATATAATTGAATAAATAGGGGGGTTTCGGCATCTATTCTGTTTGTGTATGCGGCACCAGGCATCCTTTAAAATCTCGGTGGCGCCAAACGTTCGGATGGTCATTTGACGTGGAGGTTGCAAAACACGTCACTACAGGAGGAGTGTGTGAACAAAATTGTAAAATCTGAATTAGTGAAAGGAGGTAAGTGATGTAGTGAATGTTTTCTTATTGCCGAAAAAGTTGGTCTGGTCAGCGGGAAGCCAGTCCTGAAAACTTGCCTTAGTGTTCTAGAATGAGGAGACGTAGCCACCATGAGGTTGATCCCACGTACCTTGACAGCTAGAACATATACCACAGAAGTTATTTTTGAACTTTGCAATAGTGTTAGTGTTACTGAAAACATAAGTAAGCTTAATCTGGGGGTAG
>NC_061852.1:31395786-31403286 GCF_019202785.1 Penaeus chinensis | reverse complement strand
CACTTTGGACGGACTGTACACATTTACAATATTCGATTTTGAAAGTAAATAAATCTTTATTTTTTCTTGGCGCCTTCAACGCCATCCAAGTAATTAAACTTGGTCTAGAATATGCCCTGCAGTCATAAGTTCAAATTAGTTAATTAACAATCGCGGCTTAGGAAATCGCACTCAATGGGGGGTGAAGCACCAGCCTCGTGCGAGTGCGCAGGGGTCGTGCCCGCTTGAAAAGAAAAAAAAAGAAAAAATCATAGCACCCCCCAGCAATGCAATGCGGGCGAAGGCGGGTGTGCTGTAGTCAGCACGCAGCTTCGTGGCATATGACATGGTCAAGACCCGGCCTCAACTACGTGGCGCCCGAGGATGATACCAGTCTTGGCGAGATCGGGCCTTAGAATCGGCGTGTGCTTAGCCGTACACTACATACGCACACATACATACACATATACATATACATATATATAAACATATATGTATGTATTTACATACATACAAATAAAGATATACATGTACACACGTGTATATATACACATACGTACATGTGTGTATATATATATTTGTATATGTATATGTATATACACATACACACACACATACTCGCAACACACACACATATTCATATGTATATATATATATATATATATATATATATATATATTTGTGTGTGTGTGTGTGTGCTTTGTAGTTTATTCCGTCCTTAGTCAAAGGCTATGGGAGTCCACCCTCTAAAACAACTGCTGCCTTGTAGTATAGTCAATATATGGTCAAAGGATTTGGGAGTTCACCCTATACAAAACAACTGCTGCCTTGTAGTTCAGTCCGTACATGGTCAAAGGCTATGGGAGTCGACCCAATAGAGAACAATCCACTGCCTTGTGGTATTTGTAAGATGAAGAGGCTTCGGGAGTCAACCCCGTGGAAAAAACCTGGGGCCGGAGTCCCGAAGGAAGTTCTTGCGACGCTGCTGGTGCCAAACCGGATTCGTCTATGTCTTTCCTTTGGATCCATCAGCTGTGTGGAGAAAGGGAGCCTGCCGCATAGGCAACAGCTTGCTCCTCATATTTTTTTCGTTCAGGCATTGACTCAACCTATACGGGAGTGGGTAGAAACAATCTCATAGTCGACAACGACTATGACGAATATCTGTGAAATTTCATAAATACGCGTTTTTCGCTCACCGTGGCCGGATACCTCAAATTACCAGGTAGTATTTTTGTTTGTTTTTTCATAAAATTAAATCCTCTCCCGCGTGGAAGCCATTTTGAATGCCCCGCGCTGTTGCGTCATAACCTGAACCACGCAGCAACACACGCTGTATCATTCAGTGCTTGTAAGTACGTAAAATTTGAATAAGAAAAGATTTTTTCTCCGTAAATGTTGTCATCCATTATCCCTCTGTCGCCTATTGTGGGGAGCTGGCGAGCAGACGCCAGAGCTTGCCCAGACAGTAGAGGGAAAGAGTGCTTTTCTTTTGTCTCCGCCCTATCCCAGTACAAGCATACTTTGAGATGACGTATAAATGCAAGTCGACCACCAAGAGTTTCCTAAATGTCAAGAAACTTTTGTCACTGTGTCACTCTCAGCTGCAAGCGCTGCTCGGGAAAAGTAAATGTCCAACAAGATCTTGCAGAGGCAACTTGACGGTGACGAAGTCTGACATGAGTGACCTTTGAGTGACATTTTATTTTTTATTTTTTATAAAGGGGGACCAGATGCCTTATCATTTTTCAAGAAGTCAACAAGGTCCACACTGTATGTGAAAACTTCATCAGATAAATACAAATGGCAAGACAGGGATGAAATGGGGAAAAAAATAGGAGCGAAGTGGAAAAAAAAAGTGGGTTTTACACTTCAAAAAAAATCACAAAACTGGTAAAAAGTCTGAACTACTTTGGTTAGGTATCATTATAAACTACAACTAAATTTTTTTGAAAATGTCAACAGAATACGGGTTACAGTCTCTATGACATTTTTTCAAAGCGATTGACTGAAAAATAAAGAAACAAAAAATATGAACATTTTGTTTGAGCTTCATGCAAATTTCATGTAATTCACTGGATTTATATATATATGTATATATATATAGAGAGAGAGAGAGACAAACAACAAACTAAGATTTCAAAGCTGTGCGACATACCATATGCCTTAGGCAAACCAGGTAGTCGCCCCCGTCGATATATATACATATACATACACACACATACATATATATGTATATATACATATGTATATACCCACACATATACATATATATATCAACATATATATACATATATATATACATATGTAAGCTGAGGAACCCGTCTTCGTGCGACATTGCAGCATTTAACTACGAAACGATATGCATACCCATTAGTCTGCTCCTAGACACGGACGTGTTTCTTTCTCCTCCCAACCCAAGGAACTTTACAGTGCCATACCACAACCGTTAGATATTCATACTCATTCATATATATGTAGTCGGCTGCTTATTTCATCCATATATCTACCATTTTATGTTATATGCATGTTTCTTAAACGTTTCATGAACTAAGTTCATATTTTGCAAGTGTCTCTAGCAATAACTAGCCGTCCATTTTACCATTTTAATTCTTATTCTTAGTTTTTTATCTTTTATATCTTCGGTGATATTTCGTATAGATTTACTTACGTGTTGTATTGATTTGGTTTTGCTTTTATTTCCAATTTACCTTCCCTTTATGGCGAGGCTTTAATTTTATTTTTAGTTTAATAAACATTGTGGACTACGGGTTTTATGAACGAGCTGGTGAGGTATTACCGCTCGCTAAAACTGCCTTACAACGCCAGGCTAATCCTAAATCTGCCAGATCTGTCACGCATGAGCTCACTGGCTTTCAATGCCTTTCACGGGGCCATGCTAATGATTTACACGTAATACTGTTGCATTATTAATATATTAAACATGGTAATAAACATCGCAAGAATCGCTTGAGACACAGTATACGTCCTACACACACACATATATATACATACATACTGCATATATATATATATATATATATATATATATATATATATGTATATATATACATACTGTATATATATATATATGTATATATATACATACTGCATATATATACATATATATGTTTATATATACATACTGCATATATATACATATATATGTATATATATAATACATAATGGATATATATACATATATATGTATATACATACTGCATATATATACATATATATGTATATATATTATTATATATAGATAAATACACATATTTATATACATATATATATAAGCGTTTGTATATATGTATGTATATATGTACATACATACATGTGGGTGTGTATATTGTAACGAGGGATCACCGCAAGCCACCAGATGTAAGCGTAAGACAGATGGTTTTGGGGCGGGTCAGTAAAAGGGGTCTTAGCTTGATGGTTTATTGTTGAAGATAGATATGACACCCCCCATTGAGCCCCCCTGTCCCCGGGCGGAGGACAAGCTGGTGGAGCCTGTGTGGCTTGGCCTGTCTGCCGTGTTTCTCTGTCCTTCGTCTTACGCACGTGCCCTTTTATGGGGCGGTTCCCTTCGAGGGCGGATGTTTATTCCTGTGCAAAAAGAGAAAGCCTGGCGACATCCGCGTCCTGCTCAAGGAGAAGGGCAGCTGCTTGGACGGAGGTGTGAAGTGTACCATCCGGTCTTGCTACGTATTGTTGACCTATATATATACATATATATATGTACATACGTGCAGACACGCACATATATATGTGTGTGTGTGTGTGTGTGTGTGTGTGTGTGTGTGTGTGTGTGTGTGTGTGTGTGTGTGTGTGTGTGTGTGTGCATGTATGTATGTATATGAGTGCGTGAATGCACACACGCACGGGTTTGCAAATACTGGGTTATTCTTACGTAGATACGATTGTGGAGCCTGACTGCTGCCTTGTAGTTCAGTCCGTGCATGGTCAAAGACTATTAGGGTTCACCCTATACAAAACAATTCGTTGCCTTGTGGCATCTATAAGATGAAAAAGGCCTCGGAATCCATCATCTGCGTGGATATATATATATATATATATATATATATATATATACATATATCATATGTGTGTGTGTGGTAGAAAAACCCACAATGCAATAGCTAAATTATTGAAATTAAAACAACAGTTTCGGAATCCTCCTGGATTCCAAATGGAGAGGAAAAGGAGAGGAGGGAGTAAAAGAGAGAGAGGGGTGGCGACGCTGTAGAGCAGGTGAGGACAGACGAACGGAAGGAAATGGAGGTTAGGTTAGGTCGGAGGATCAGGCGGTTTATGCGAAGGGTGACCGGCATAAGGGAAAAGGCGGAGGATGTGGGAGACTATCGACAGGAGAAAAAAAACGCTATTTAAGTTGAAATTAGGCAGCAGCCTGATGGAGTATTCCACCCGTCTGCGGGCGTGTACATCAGCAGGAGGAAAGAATTCGCTGACCAATCCATATGATGGCCTGTGTCCCACTGATGCCAAAGAAGGCCGTTGTTGTTGTGTCCCCTGGATACAGCGTAGATATGTTGAGACAGACGCTTAGGGAGACTGGTGCCCATTTATCAAAGTACTGCTCACCATAGGAGGCACAAGGAACAGCATAGGTGTCCACCTTCGAGGTAGAGGGAGGGCTAGTGTGGACCAGGCTGCGGCGGAGAGTGTTCACCTTGGGAAAGATGAGCCTGCGGTTGAGAGGGTGAAAAGAGCGACGGAGAGAGTAGATCTCTAAACTTTAGGCCAGTTTAGAGAACGGACGACCAAGGAAATCGATTTCTTCATGCAGGTACTGGGAGTCACAGATGCGGAGGGCGCGGAGAAACAGCGAGGTGACAACACCTCTCTTCACATGGAGTGTATGGTACGAGAAGTATGTGAGCATACCATATGTATATAGAGAAGGAAAAGTAGTCAGCAGAGTGATGAAATAGGATGTCCAAGGAAGGGAGCAAAGACGTCGACATATCTCAGCCAAACCGAAGGGCAAAGAGATGGGAGGGAGAAGCTCAGACCCAATGTACTCCATGAACAGGTTAGCCAGGACAGGAGAGAGAGGAGAGCCCATGCCAACAGCGAACGTGTATGGCCTCTTCCACAACGCCAACCCAACTGTTAACGTTGACAAAGTCTCAACAATTCGGTGAGCTATTAAGGTTTTATTGCCAATTCTGTCCAAGCGTGACGTCATTGTTATGGCTCCAACCATAATGCGCCTGTGCAGAACATATTCAACTCAGAAAAATGTCCGTTAGGGATTATATTTTTAATTAATGCCTATTAGGCCGTCTGTCGTAAGTTAAAATTGTAAGTAGAAAGAATTCATATACTATTATACAAATATTATTTATCGAGATAAAGTGGTGAAAGAACACGGATGTGCTAGGCAGCTCTGAAAACAATTTCTACTTTGGTACTTTCCACTTGATAAATACTGTTTGAATGAATTCAACTCGTCTTCATATTCACACATACCTTACGGCGTTTTACATTAAACGTAAATAATGGTTATGAATGAGTATTATAGATTTTCATATGAAACATTAATCCAAATATTTAGATTAATGAATCTCATTTATTCAGAAAAACTCTTTATAGACGGATATTTTCTCGAATGATTGGAAACGGACATGACTGTCAAATGCTCCTCCCATGTAAAGAACTTGCTCTCTCCGACCTCTAGTAAGTTAATAATGACAGGCCAGGAAGCGCAGGAAACGCGATTATTACTGTATCACGTTAAGTACAGATATAAGAAACATATGCATGTTGGTTAGAATTAATGTTGCAATTAATAAAAAATAACGTAAATTGATTAGAGATGGACTTATTCTCTGATTCCTGTTTAACAAAGAAAATAATCAAGACATCGAGACAGTTGACGAACATATATTTTGGAAGTGTGCAATTTGCGCTAGAATACAGAACAGTTAATGATCCACATCGGAAAACAAAACATAACTGTTACTTGCACTTAGTTTGTAGTGCCACATATATAATTTTATAACAGTGCAGTTTGTCCATTTTGATCTCCCATTTTCCTTTATGAACTGGAATTACTTTAAGGATGAACATACGCATTTCTTTTTTTTTTTTTTTTTTTTTGTAAAATTGTTATTCGCACTCTAAATGATTCGTTTACATTGTGACATCATCACCATCCCAGCCTGGCTGTGAGCTTTGTTCTTTAACTTTAAGAGTTGGATTAGTGGCTCGTAATTGTCGGCCACTTCTTGGTGAAATCCACCAAATATCAACGTCTATACGTCCTCGAAGGACACGCCCACGTGCTGCTCGACTTTGGATATATATATATGTGTGTGTGTGTGTGTGTGTGTGTGTGTGTGTGTGTGTGTGTGTGTGTGTGTGTGTGTATTAAGTCGAAGGCTACGAGGAGGTCCTCGTAACCTTCGTCTTAATCTACGGGCGTCCGGGCAGGCGGTGCCCTTTCCGGCATCTTAGGGCGGCTGATATCTCCTGAGGAGATGAGGTCCTGGCTGGATCTACGGGTGTCCAGGTAGATGGGGCACTTCAACAGCATCCTGGAGCCAATGGTACCTGAACTGGCGAGTACCTTGTCCTTCGCTGGATCTACGGGCGTCCCCGTCCCAGCAGACGACGCTACATCGTGAGGCGCTTTAATGCATGTACTCACGAACTCCTGGTTGGCAGGCCTACGGCGATCTCCCGGCATCCTTAGGCAGCTGTATCTGCAGTAGGTTCCTCCCTCGGATATCCTCGGTCCAACTGCTGTAATTAGTCGCTGAAGCAGATCATACACGTAAGGGTCAAAATGGTAAGAGAAAAAGAGAGGCAACAGAGAAATGGGGATGTTAAGCGTTTACTAGCCATTTTTTTCAAATATAAATTTGCTGTTTATAATTATATTTTAAAATATATATTCGTTTTTTTTCCTCATTTTGTTTTATTTCACAAAAATGAAGAAGAAAATAGGGAAGGAAGGCGAAAATGGCAGTCTCCAAGTAATTGTTTGGTCTATAAACCATCTCTGATAGCTACAACGACAATCCGCGAGGATCTACGTGAACCATTTGTCATCACACAGAGAAAGAAAAGTATGTAAAATAAGAAATTCTAAGTAATGTGCATAGTGTTGTCAATCGTCATGACGCAAAATCGCGGACAAGAGAAGTGCATCACCAAATCTTTATGCCTGAAACCACGACAAAAACAAACCCTAGGTTTCACTGTCGTTTGTTCTGAAAGAACAAGAGTAAGCGTGAGTGAGAATGAAAGTGAGAGTGAGCTCACACAAGAATGAATAACAAAAATCAGATTAACGTTCATTTTTACAACAATGCGATAAGTTGAAAATTACATTTATACAAAATTGTTTTAGCTATATCATTGAATTCAGCATTCAATGATATGCAACAAAATACACGCATTTGTGAACAATGACATGAAAAAATATTTTCCAGCTTTTTGCAAGGCAAATCTTCCCGGCTCATAAATATACTCGCAGTCCACGATTCTATT
>NC_061852.1:31378286-31380786 GCF_019202785.1 Penaeus chinensis | reverse complement strand
TAGGAGCTGCAACACCCTACTCTTGGGTGCATGGGCTTGAGTATCAGAAGTGCAGATATGTATGATTATACTTTATACACTGATTTAATTTACACCCAGTGCAGACACAGGTCATACGCACATGCTATATGTACTACGCATATGCTCATTTTCGTACATATGCACATGTCTGTATCCAAGCACACACATTTACATATGCTCCTATGTATATGATATGCATACATACTCCTACGTTATACACAACTACACACATACACATGCATTCACTTACATAGACATTTGTGCACAACATATGTACCTACATGCGCATACATATGTGTATACGCACATAAATATATTCGAACACAGACATTTATACATATCTTGTACGCGTACGTATGACTATACATACACATGCACATATATGTGTGTGTATATATATATATATATATATATATATATATATATATATATATATATATATAATTATATATATGGTCATTCATGTGCTTACGCACACGGGCATGCGCACATTTTTATGAGTACACATTAGTGTCCACCCACATGTATTTGTATACACCTGTGAATGCATTTCATATAGCCGCTCTTACGTACATGATATATGTATATATATATATATATATATATATATATATATATATATATATATATACGTATGTCTGTACATACATACAGACATACATACATATATATATACATATATATATATATATATATATATATATATATATTTATTTATATAGATATATATACATGTATACGCATGTATCTTTGCATACATATATATATAAATATATATATACATATATATATGTATATGTATATGTAAATATATACATATATGTGTATATAGATATACATAAATGTGTGTATATATACATACATACATATATATACATAGGTATATATGTATATATGTATGTATATAAATATATATATTTATATACATAGATATATATATATATATATATATATATATATATATATATATATATATGTGCATGTATACGCATATATCTTTGCATACATACATACATATATATATATATATATATATATATATATATATATATATATATATATGTGTACATATATATGTGTGTGTGTGTGTGTATTCATATATTCATACATATATATATGTATATTAAATATATATATATGCATATATATACATATATATATATATATGAATCTATATAAACATATGTATATATGTATATATATATATATATATATATATATATATATAGAGAGAGAGAGAGAGAGAGAGAGAGAGAGAGAGAGAGAGAGAGAGAGAGAGAGAGTGAGATATGCATGTATACGCATATATATAAATATGCATATATATAAATTCACATATGTATACAAGTATATATATATATATATATATATATATATATATATGTGTGTGTGTGTGTGTGTGTGTGTGTGTGTGTGTGTGTGTGTGTGTGTGTGTGTGTGTGTGTATAACAATCCTCCCTGACCTGACCTCGAACCTAGGTCACACCTAGGTATGAGACCGGAGGGCCAGTACTAAACCAACCATGCCACACGACCCACTAAAAGGAGTGTGCAACTAGGATCTAACTAGCTTCCATAGACATTACCTATCTACTCATACATGAGTAATACCAGGAGTGACCTAGGTTCGAGGCCAATTTCCACCGAATGCCCACGGGGAGTGTGTGTAAAACCTCGCTATCATTACTCATGTATGAGTAGATAGGTAATGTCTATGGAAGCTAGTTAGATCCTAGTTGCACACTCTCTTTAGTGGGTAGTGTGGCATGGTTGGTTTAGTACTGGCCCTCCGGTCTCATACCCGGAGTGACCTCGGTTCGAGGCCAGGTCAGGGAGGATTGTTATACACCTATATCAATGCGGTATTGCATTATTCCATCTTTCATATATATACACCTCAGTATCTGACTTCGGCTTCGAATTTCTAAATCAATTTCCACCGAGTGCCCACGGGGAGTGTGTGTAAAACCTTGCTATCATTACTCATGTATGAGTAGATAGGTAATGTCTATGGAAGCTAGTTAGATCCTAGTTGCACACTCCTTTTAGTGGGTCGTGTGGCATGGTTGGTTTAGTACTGACCCTCCGGTCTCATACCCGGAGTGACCTAGGTTCGAGGTCAGGTCAGGGAGGATTGTTATACACCTATATCAATGCGTTATTGCATTATTCCATCTTTCATATATATACCTCAGTATCTGACTTCGGCTTCGAATTTCTAAATCAATTTCCACCGAGTGCCCACGGGGAGTGTGTGTAAAACCTTGCTATCATTACTCATGTATGAGTAGATAGGTAATGTCTATGGAGGCTAGTTAGATCCTAGTTGCACACTCCTTATAGTGGGTCGTGTGGCATGGTTGGTTTAGCACTGGCCCTCCGGTCTCATACCCGGAGTGACCTAGGTTCGAGGTCAGGTCAGGGAGGATTGTTATACACCTATTTCAATGCGGTATTGCATTATTCCATCTTTCATATA
>NC_061852.1:31355786-31360786 GCF_019202785.1 Penaeus chinensis | reverse complement strand
TTCATCTATGGCAGAAGGTGTGCAAATCTAAAATAAGGTAATTACTTCGCTATTCTGTACAATAACCTAGGGCACACGGGCGTGTTCACCGGGAGATTTGACAGGTATGCCGGCACCCATTCAGTGAGAAATGTTTCGTTTTAAGTGCTGCATCAACTACGGGTCATTTTTAAAGTCATATTGTGGACATGCAGGACAAATTGACCTTATTCTCAATCAATGCCTGATGTTTGAGCCAAAGAAGTGCCCCAAATGGCAAAAAAAGTTATTAGAAACCAAGCAATTCTGACCATAGACGGAATCGCAGAAAAGTTCGATCTTTTGCTATATAAAGGTTTGTGGTTTAACCCTGGGGGTCCAGGGGGAATAACCCCCTTTGCTAGGTGTATATACTACCAAGGTGGTCCAGGGGGTTAGGTGTAAATATCACCACAGGGGTCCCGGGGGGCAGAGGCCCCTGGCTAGGGAATATATAGATTGCAGTGTATAAATCCCAGGGTTAGGTTAGGTTGGTTTATTGGTGAGGATGCATTGTACGATTACCACAGGGGATCTGGATCATGTGAAATCCAGTAGGATTTTTGCCGAATTATGGGTTTGGTTCCCGTATTTTTTCTAAAATTGGCAAATCTGTCCGTAGACTTTCAAAGATGGCGGGGATGTCCGTAGAGTTTCATTTACCCCGTAATTTCCCTGATCTACTTCATGCCCTCCCCTGCTATTGGGACTTATCAAATCATATCAAGATTGTTGGCTGGAGAATCCGACGGAGATTGTCATATTCGGAAAATTAACCGACACTTTTCAACTATGGCAAAAGGTGCGCAAATCTAAAATAAGGGAGATAAAGGACAGAAGACAGAAGATTGACCCTTCATTTTCTAAGTCCCTTCCATGTTTAACTCGCGATGATCAAAATAAATGTGATGCATAAAGCTACGGTTAGACTGCCCATAATTTCGTTGGAATCCAATGATTATCAGTGGGTTGGAGCCCATCCACCCATTCGTTTTGGTTAAACTACGAAAAGAACTATGAAAAGATAATATGGATGCTTTATATTCCAAAGGACATCTTCTTGGCTCACTTTCTCTAGAAGAGAGGTAATTGCCTCCGAATTCCACATTTTTATGACGAGAAGACGTTCTTCCTCTTCGAAAAAGGTGCGCGGTTGTTTATGTTCGTCGGTCAAATGAGGATACAAGATATATTGCATTGTTTGATTTTTTAAAATAATAATTCATATAAGTATATCTATGATAATTTACAATTATGATTATTGGTTAATGTTACCGAGAGCGACGCACGGAGGTAGAGCAAATTGGACATTGCCATCTTGTAGAGCATAGAAAATAGAGTAGGAATCTATACAACTAAATCTGGAGCGGCCTCATATTTCCAGGGAAATGACAAAAATAGGCTCTGCAGTCCCCATCCATGTTTACCTTGCCAGGACCAAAACAAATGTGACGCGTAACTCCTCATTGCGATCTATGAAGTAGTCCATGTATTACTACGCGCTTGTGAAAACGATTATTTTGTAATTACCAGAGTCTGATTTTCCGAATTCGTGTATTTAATGAATTGTTTAACTTTTATTATACTTCTTTTACGTGCTTTGGTAATTATTTACACTATTTTGGACAATAACCATGTGCGCATGTGCGTTTTTCCACGGGGAGATTTGACACTTCGTCAGTCGCCATTAGTTCCGAAACACCATTTTTAAGGCCGTATAGTGGATATATAGAACAATTAGATATCTGCATCTATCTCAGCTTGATATTTGAGCCCAACACGTGCCCCAAATGTCGAAAAAGTGATTACAAACCAAGGAACTCGGACCATAGACGGAAGCGAAGAAAAGTTCGATCTTTCGCAATATACAGGTATTTGGTTTTACCCTGGGCGGTTCAAAGGGCAGAGCACCTAGGCTAGGGAATATATAGATCGTATTTTCTTAAAGCCACGGGGGTCCAGGGGGCATAGCCCCCTGGCTAGGCGCATATAGTACTAATGGGGTCCAGGGGGCGTAGCCCCCTGGCTAGGTGAATATAATTAGGCTAGGCTAGGTTTGTATATTACTAGGGGGTCCTGGCTAGGCGCATATAATACTACGGGGGCCAGGGGGCAGAGCCCCCTGGCTAGGGAATATATACATCATAGTGTATGAAAGCCACAGGGTTAAGGTTAGGTTGGTTAATTGTTTAAGATGCATTTTACGATTACCACAGGGGATCTGGATAATGTGAAATCCCGTAGTTTTTTACCGAGCGTTGGGTTTGATTCCCGTAGAGTTTTTCGAAAGTTGGCGCGTTAATCCGTAAACTTTCAAAGATGGTGGGGCGTCCGTAGAGTTTCACTGGTCGATTTCCTTCGTTTTTTGTGCTTTTCGGGACAAATTTGGCTCAGGTTTTCGAAAAAACGACTTTTTAACGTTTCATAAATCACTTTCTTCGATTTCTGCAGGTTCCTTTTGACATCCAGTGCCATCCATTATTCCCCCCCAAAACCCCCGGTTCCCCACGCATCCCCCAAGATCGTTGGGTAGAGGAAACAAACAAACAATCTGATTTTGGAACTCTCGGTAACATTTACCTGATTATTAATTTTAGATTACTTATATATATAGTAATAATACTGCATAAAATATATAATGAGACTAATACCAGGTATACTATAGACTCTCAACGAATATGATTTTTCCACTGGTCCATCGACAGACGATGGGGTGCCCATCGCTTCGGACGAGTGGACAAAAAAAGTGGAATAAACCCATCGATGGGCAAATCCCACTCAAAATGATTGGATTTGATGAATCGATGGGCAGTGTAACCACGCCTTAACTCATTGTGATCTATTAAGTAGTCCATGTATTGTTACGCGCTTGAGGCTTTTGTCATTACTAGCATGTTTTCTGAATTCATTTATGTAATGCATTTTTCTAGTTTTATTATACTTCTTTTATGGCCTTTGGTAATTCTTTATGCTATTCTGTACAATTTCCTTGTGTGCATGCGCGTCTGCGCACCAGGAGATTTGACAGGCTGTGCGAGGCCATTTGCTGAGAAACGCTGGTGAGAAATGTTTTGCTATAAGTGCAGCATTGACTCCATGAAGCGCAGGAAAGTCTGGTCTTTCGCTATATTAAGGCATGTGGATTAACCCTGGGGGTCCAGGGGGCATAGCCCCCCTGGCTAGCCGATTTTATACTACGGGGACCAGCGGGTGTGGCCCCCCTGGATAAGTGTATATACTACTTAGGGGGCTAGGCTAGGCTAGGTTAGGTTTATATATTACTAGGGTGTCCACTAGGTGCATTTAATACCATGGGGGCCATGGGGGCAGAGCCCCCTGGCTTGGGAATTTATAGATCGTAATGTATAAATCCCACAGGGTTAGGTTAGGTTGGTTTATTGGTGAGGATGCATTGTACGATTACTACAGGGGATCTGGATTATGTGAAATCCCGTAGATTTTTGCTGAACAATAGGTTTGGTTCCTGTAGAGTTTTTCGAAAGTTGGTGCGTCGGTCCGTAGACTTTCAAAGATGGTGGTGATGTCTGCAGTTTCATTAGCCAATTTTAAGTGTTTTTTGTGCTCGTTTTACACATTCCTCTTCTCTATTTTTCTTATTTCAGCCTATTTTGTCCCATAATTTCCCTGATCTCCTTCATGCCCTCCCCTGCTATCGGAACCTATCAAATCACATTAAGATTGTCGGCTGGAGAATGCGACAGATTATCATCAGATTCGTTCTCATCTCACGAGAACATACCCTTCCCTGTTAGCAGGGGAGGGCATGAAGTAGATCAGGGAAATTACGGGGTGAAACAGGCTGAAATAAGAAAAATAGAGAACAGGAATGTGTAAAACGAGCACAAAACTTTAGAAAAACTTGGAACCAAACCCATCGTTCAGAAAGAATCTACGGGATCTCACATAATCCAGATCCCGAGGTAGTCGTACAAAGCGTCCTAACCATTAAACCAACCTAACCTAACCTAACCTTATCCCGTTGGATTTATACACTACTATCAATATATTACCTAGTTAGCAGGCTCTGCCTCCTGGACCCCTGTGGTATTAAATGTGCCTAGCCAAGGGGCTATCCCCCCTGGGCCCCCTTAGTAGTATATACACCTTTTACGCCAGCGTTTCTCAGTGAATGGGCGTTACACAGCCTATCAAATCTTCCAGGGAAAACGTGCGTGTGCACAAGGTTATTGTACAGAATAGCATAAATAATTACCAAAAGACGTAAAAGAAGCATAATAAAACTAGAATGCTTTACATAAATGATTTTGGAAGAAGACGCTAGTAATGCCAAATTAAATGTTCTCACAAGCGCATGGCAATACATGTATTACTTGATGGATCGTAGTAATGAGTCACACATCACGTTTGTTATAATCTTCGCAAGGTAAACATGGATGGGGACTTGGAAAATGAAGGGTTGATCTTATGTCTTCTCCTTTATTTTAGATTTGTGCACCTTTTGCCATAGATGAAAACTCGTCTTAGTTTTTGTCAAGAATATCCACTCCATACACTTATTTTACTGTACTTTTGGTCGACATGTACGGAAAGTTTTATAAAGTTTTACTAAAGCTAACGATGTTAATGTTGTTATTTATATCAGACATTATTGTTACCATAATGTTAGTGACATTAACAGCAATATGAGATAAGGGGTTGCAAAGCCAAAGTCTAAACTTAACCTTTCCTACCTTAGCTTTATTCTCTAGACAGGGAGGCAAGTACCCTTGTACCCACCCTGTATTAGCACTTGCTGCCATTCTATAGAAGTACCACATTAAGAACTCTGGCTATGTGAGGGTGTTTTAGATATTTTAATTTTCTACATATGTATCAGGCTGCTGCAGATGTACATGTTTATTTTTTTTTTATAAGCTCTAAGATGGCATGAGCATAAGGTTATTATACAAAATAGTCTAAATAATTAGAAGTAGTTAACCCCTTCAATACAGGTCACGTCT
>NC_061852.1:31348286-31350786 GCF_019202785.1 Penaeus chinensis | reverse complement strand
AATGTGGAATAAAATATTCATACTATTACTATATCATGAAAAAATGGTAAGTAATTTTAAAGTAGAAAAGAGTGAAATTGGGTATCAGGAGTTGGAATGACGAGGGGCTGGACAGGGCAGAATGTGTGAGGAGTCTGAGGTTGTCAATGGTAGAGAAATTAGGGAGAATGTAATGTATTTAGAGAGGGTGAATTTGCAGAGGGGGGAAGAGGATTTAGAGTGAATTTGTAGAGAGAATGATTGAATTTGTAGAGAGAATGATTGAATTTGTAGAGAGAATGATTGAATTTGTATAGAGAGAGAGAATGATTGAATTTGTATAGAGAGAGAATGATTGAATTTGTATAGAGAGAGAATGATTGAATTTGTATAGAGAGAGAGAATGATTGAATTTGTATAGAGAGAGAGAATGATTGAATTTGTATAGAGAGAGAGAATGATTGAATTTGTATAGAGAGAGAGAATGATTGAATTTGTATAGAGAGAGAGAATGATTGAATTTGTATAGAGAGAGAATGATTGAATTTGTATAGAGAGAGAGAATGATTGAATTTGTATAGAGAGAGAGAATGATTGAATTTGTATAGAGAGAGAGAATGATTGAATTTGTATAGAGAGAGAGAATGATTGAATTTGTATAGAGAGAGAGAATGATTGAATTTGTATAGAGAGAGAGAATGATTGAATTTGTATAGAGAGAGAGAATGATTGAATTTGTATAGGGAGAGAGAATGATTGAATTTGTATAGGGAGAGAGAATGATTGAATTTGTATAGAGAGAGAGAATGATTGAATTTGTATAGAGAGAGAGAATGATTGAATTTGTATAGAGAGAGAGAATGATTGAATTTGTATAGAGAGAGAGAATGATTGAATTTGTATAGAGAGAGAGAATGATTGAATTTGTATAGAGAGAGAGAATGATTGAATTTGTATAGAGAGAGAGAATGATTGAATTTGTATAGAGAGAGAGAATGATTGAATTTGTATAGAGAGAGAGAATGATTGAATTTGTATAGAGAGAGAGAATGATTGAATTTGTATAGAGAGAGAGAATGATTGAATTTGTATAGAGAGAGAGAATGATTGAATTTGTATAGAGAGAGAGAATGATTGAATTTGTATAGAGAGAGAGAATGATTGAATTTGTATAGAGAGAGAGAGATGATTGAATTTGTATAGAGAGAGAGAGAGAATGAATTTGTATAGAGAGAGAGAGAGAATGACTTTGTATAGAGAGAGAGAGAGAGAATGACTTTGTATAGAGAGAGAGAGAGAATGACTTTGTATAGAGAGAGAGAGAGAATGACTTTGTATAGAGGAGAGAGAGAGAATGACTTGTATAGAGAGAGAGAGAGAATGACTTTGTATAGAGAGAGAGAGAGAATGACTTTGTATAGAGAGAGAGAGAGAATGACTTTGTATAGAGAGAGAGAGAGAATGACTTTGTATAGAGAGAGAGAGAGAGAGAATGACTTTGTATAGAGAGAGAGAGAGAGAATGACTTTGTATAGAGAGAGAGAGAGAGAGAATGACTTGTTAGTTAGAGAGAAGAGAGAGAGAGAATGACTTTGTATAGAGAGAGAGAGAGAGAATGACTTTGTATAGAGAGAGAGAGAGAGAATGACTTTGTATAGAGAGAGAGAGAGAGAAAATGACTTTGTATAGAGAGAGAGGAGAGAGAGATGAATTTGTATAGAGAGAGAGAGAGAGAGATGACTTTTGTATAGAGAGAGAGAGAGAGAGAATGACTTTGTATAGAGGAGAGAGAGAGAGAATGACTTTGTATAGAGAGAGGAGAGAGAATGACTTTGTATAGAGAGAGAGAGAGAGAGAGAATGACTTGTATAGAGAGAGAGAGAGAGAGAATGACTTTGTATAGAGAGAGAGAGAGAGAGAATGACTTTGTATAGAGAGAGAGAGAGAGAGAGAATGACTTTGTATAGAGAGAGAGAGAGAGAGAGATGACTTTGTATAGAGAGAGAGAGAGAGAGAGGAGTGAGAGAGAGAGAGAGAGAGAGAATGAATTTGTATAGAGAGAGAGAGAGAGAGAGAAATGAATTTTGTATGAGAGAGAGAGAGAGAGAGAGAGAGAATGATTTGTATAGAGAGAGAGAGAGAGAGAGAGAGAGAATTTGTATAGAGAGAGAGAGAGAGAGAGATGAATTTGTATAGAGAGAGAGAGAGAGAGAGAGAATGAATTTGTATAGAGAGAAGAGAGAGAGAGAATGAATTTGTATAGAGAGAGAGAGAGAGAGAGAAATGAATTTGTATAGAGAGAGAGAGAGAGAGAGAGAGAGAATGAATTTGTATAGAGAGAGAGAGGAGAGAGAATGAATTTGTATAGAGAGAGAGAGAGAGAGAGAAATGAATTTGTATAGAGAGAGAGAGAGAGAGAGAATGAATTTGTATAGAGAGAGGAGAGAGAGAGAGAATGAATTTGTATAGAGAGAGAGAGAGAGAGAGAGAATGACTTTGTATAGAGAGAGAGAGAGAGAGA
>NC_061852.1:31344420-31348186 GCF_019202785.1 Penaeus chinensis | reverse complement strand
GAAAAGGGCATGTTTGAAATAAGAGAACAAAACTTATGTGACCAGGCTAGAATGATTAGGAAAAATGAATGGCTTTCAATGGAGGAGATTGAAATTATAAAAAGATCTGTTCTTGCAGATCTTAATGAAAATAATGGTGAAAGACCTGATGAGGAGGAGGTAGAAAGACTTGAGAATATCCAAGATAATATACAACCTGAGAATAGAGAAAGGATACCCCAGTTGTGAACATTGAAGGTAGATCGGAGGAACAACGTACAATCATTCAAGAAATTGTTGATATAATGGAGAGTGATGAACTCGGAGTTCATACCCGGATTCAAGAAATCAGAAAGAAGAAAATAAAGAAACTGACAGCTGATGTAAACTAAATTTAAGGGGATATACAAACAGATACGATTATGGACACAAATAAACTTCTGAATGTCATATCAGTGTAATGTGCAAGAAAGGTAAAGTTGAAAAAAACGTGCAGGTAAATATAATGAGCCTTGGTGGAAAAGAAGAATAAGTGCATCTATTAATGAAACCCGGAGAGATTTAAACATTCTTGAGAGAAGGCAAAAAGGGAAAACATATTAACAAAGGGAAGTGTCTGCAAGTGGAAAGGAAGTATAAGGTAAAAAACAAAGGCCTGAGTTAAAACAGAGACTGCAGACTAAGGTACGAGCAGAGAACCAACCAATATTGGGTAAAAAGACTGTTCCAGCAGGACCAGAAAAAAATATACTATGAACTTAATAGAAAAGAAAAAAGAGGTGATGCTGTGCCTGATGCTGAAGAAAGTAAACAGTTTTCGTCTAGTATTTGGTCAAAGAACGAGGCACATAACAGTAAGGCTGAGTGGTTGATAGAAATGAGAGAGGAAAAGAGGGAGTACCAACAAAATAACATACAGATAACTGAATATATGATTAAACACGCTTGCAAAAAGCTACCTAACTGGAAAGACCCTGGGCCTGATGGAGTCCAGGATACTGGTTTAAGAACATGCCCTCCCTCCATAACCGTATTGCCACACAAATAAATGATTTAATTAATAATGGGGTACCTGTACCTAAATGGTGAACAAAAGGAAGGACTCTCCTGTCAGAAAGCTCCAACAAAGGGTAACGAGGTTGGAAATTTCCGCTCTATCTCATGCTTATCATGGATGTGGAAACTGTTAACGAGTGTATTGGCAGATAACATATATAGTTATCTGGAAGAGCATGGTATCTTACCAGATGAACAGAAAGGTTGCAGGAGAAAAAGTAGAGGGACAAAAGACCAGTTGTTGACTGACAAAACGATCCTTAGGAACTGCAAAAAGAGAAACAAAAGCCTAACAATGGCTTGGGTGGACTACAAAAAAGAGAATGACATGATACCATATTCATGGATTATTGAATGGATAAAATTAGTCAACGTCGCAGAAAATATTTTAAACTTCATTGTAGGGTCTCTGGCAACATGGAAAACAGAATTAACAGCAAGTGGGAAGTCCTCAGGGGAAGTCGATATAAGACGAGGTATATTTTAGGGAGACAGCCTTTCGCCTTTTTTGTTTGCAATTTGCATGATGCCCCTTTCGAGTGTGTTGAAAAATTTGCACCAGGATATACACTAGGGGATGTAAAAAAACCAATAATTTGCTTTTTATGGATGACCTGAAATTATTTACCAAAAATGAGAACGAAATAAACTGTTTAGTTTCTACGGTACATGCAGTGAGCAAATACATCAAGATGGAATTTCGAATTCAGAAATGCGGGGTATTATTCATGAAAAGAGGGAAAATTATCAAAATACAAGGAATAAGACTAGACGATGAAAACGTGATAGGAGAAATTGATGAAGGAGGCTACAGATATCTCGGTATTCTTGAATCAAGAAGTGTTCATGAAATTAAAATGAAAGAAAAATTTAAAAGGGATATTTACGAAGAACATGGTTAGTCGCATAATCGAATTTGAATGGTCGAAACAAGGTTAATGCCATAAATACATGGGCTGTTTCACTAATGCAGTATGCAGCAGGGGTCATAAACTGGAGAAAGGATGAATTAAAGGAAATAGATAGACGAACTAGGAAATTGATGACTATGAATAAGGCCCTAAATCCTAAACGCGATGTAGCCAGGCTGTGCGTGGAAAGAAAAGAAGGTGGAAGATGATTAATTAGCGTGGAAAACTGCTTAAAGGAGGAAGGAAATAATTTAGCATGGTACTTCCAGAATAGTAAGGAAGAGATGTTACAAACTATTAGAATTCACGAGGAATTGAAAAAAGAAGAGAGTGAAGAGCCTAAAACATTCAAGAAAAAATCCAAGGAGATACTTTACAGAGAATGGACAGTTCGTAAGAGACAATGAGTGGTAGATTGGGGAAAGACTTGGGGATGGCTAAGCAAAGGTGATCTTAAGGCAACTACGAAAGCCTTGACATTGAATGCCCAAGAACAAGCAACTTCGAACAAATTATATCAAATATGATATTGACAAAACGGTGGAATCTCAATTATGTAGAACGTGCTCACAGAAAGGAGAAAGTGTTAGTCATATAGTCTGTGAAAGTTCGAAACTTGCCCAAAGGGAGTATAAGCGCAGACATGAAAATGTGGAACGGTATGTACACTGGAAAATAAGTGAAAAAGCAAATCTTGAACGAGGCAAGCAGTGGTACACCCGAGGCTTATATTGAGAATGAAGAACATAAAATTCTTTGGGATATGATAATACAATGTGATCAACATAATGAAGCCAGGAAGCCAGATATTGTATATCTAAAGAAAAAGAAAAAAGAAGCGAAAATAATCGATATCCCTATTCCGGGTAACACAAGAGTAAGGGAAAAAGAAACCGAAAAAAAAAAAAGTATCAGCAATTAAAAGATGAGATCGCCAGGCTTTGGAAGTTGAAAAAGATCAAAGTTATGCCCGATGTGATCGGTGCTCTAGGAGTTGTAAGCAACGAAATCGGAAGTAATCCAAGAAACAGCACTACTTGGGGCTGCTTGGGTCCTTCGAAAAGTATTGGCAGCAGAAGGAGAAGGACGACCTTGAAACCTTTGGGGACTTGTCATATGCTTTCAAGCTGCAACCGAGCATAAGAACTAAGAAAAAGATAATAGTAGTAATAATAATAACAATAATAATAATAATAACGGTAATAATATTAATAATGATGATAATTATAATAAAAAAACATAATAATGATATTACTAATGATTATAATAATAATGTTATTAATAATAATAAAAGCATTACTATTAATAATAGTAAAAATAATAACAAGATTAGTTAGGATGAGAAACACAACAACAATAATTTTATTACTAATGAATATAAAAATAATAATAATAATAACAATACTAGTAACAATAAAAATACTAATAATAATAATAAAAATTAAAATAATGAAAATAACAATGAAATGATAAAAATAGAAATGATAAAAATGATAATAACAATAATAATAATAATAATAATAATAAAAGTGATAATGAATAAAAACAATAATAAAGGTAATATTAACACTACTACTACTGCTACTACTAATAATAACAATTAAGATAATAATGATAATTGAAATAATAAAAAAGTAATAATGATTACAGTAATAATAATAATAATAATAATAATAATAATAACATTGATAATAATAATAATAACAATAATGATAAAAATAAGAATAAGCATAAGAATAGGAATGATAATGATGATGATAATAATGATAATACTAATGATAATAATAATAATAATATCAATAACAAGAATAGTAATGATA